>NC_133662.1:85330708-85451380 GCF_037893015.1 Macrotis lagotis | reverse complement strand
AATTCCCAGTATTTGTAATTAAGAAGAAAAGTGGGAAATGGAGAATGTTAGTAGATCTAAGAAAGGTAAATGCCACTCTACAACCTATGGGTACCACCCAGCTGGGTTACCTTCTCCGGTCGCTATTCCAAAGGCTTGGCCTATAACTGTTATAGATATAAAAGATTGTTTCTATAGTATACCCCTTAATCCTGTAGATAAGCAACGCTTTGCCTTTAGTGTACCTGCTGTGAATTATCAAGAACCTGCTCAGCGTTTTCAGTTTAAAGTCCTTCCCCAAGGCATGGTAAACAGCCCCACTCTATGTCAGGTTTATGTTGCACAGATTCTGATGCCCATTAGGCGAGAAAATTCGGGAGCCATTATTATTCATTATATGGATGACATATTAATTTCCGCATCCCACCGGACTGTTGTCTCGCTTATTTTACAAAAGATTACCTCAGCCCTAGCAGCATATGGATTACAGGTTGCCCCTGAGAAGATACAAACAGAACCCCCTTACACATATTTAGGACATCAGGTATACAAGGATTTAGTGAAGAAATCTCCTAAGATTGATACAGCTCAAGTTTCTACACTAAATGACTTTCAGAAATTAATCGGCTCAATTCAATGGCTAAGGAATGTAGTTCCTATTTCCAATGATATGATGTGTCCCTTGTATAATATCTTAAAGGGTTCATCTGATTTGAATTCGCCCCGTGAATGGACCCCTGCAGCCATGAAGGCTATTGCTCAGATACAGGACTTGGCATCCACATCGACTGTCACCTGATTAGACCCAACCACTCCAGTTTATGTAACTTTGGTGTGTCATCCCTCATTGGGCAAGGCCGGAGTAGTTTTCCAGGTTACCGGTCCTTTACAATGGATACAACCGTCCAAACCCGTTAAGTCTATGCCCTCAAAGTTTGAAGTGGATGCACAACTCCTTCTGAAAGCAGCAGAGGCTGCGATCGCTATTTTTGGTACCATTCCTATATTATTGCTCCAGGAAGATCCAGCAACACTCACCCATCTAGCACAGAACTCTGAGGAGTGGGCCATGTTATTGTCTACTTATCCTACTTCTCAGGGTCATCCACCACCCTCACTACGAGGCTGGTTGCAACTCCCTTTAAAGTATCCCTACAACCCAGTAGTTTCTCAGCCAGTACAGGGGGTCAATGTCTTCACGGATGCCACCAAACACCATAGAGCATCCATCTATATCCCAGACAAGAAGGTATTGAAGGTGTTACAAACCCCATATACCTCAGCCCAAAAGAATGAGTTGCAGGCCATTGTGATAGCTTTAGAACTGTGTGCTCATGAGCCTTTTAATCTAATTACTGATAGCTATTACTGCTTTTTACTGTTACAACAGCTAGCTCTGGCAGATCTTTCCTTGTCCAATTCTGCAGTTATAGATCTCTTACACCAAGCACAACGGTCTCTCCTACACCACTCAGACCCTCTCTATGTCTTACATGTCAGATCTCATGTGTCTACTTCTGGCCCAATCTACTCAGGGAACGCCATAGCTGACTCGGCTCTCCTTGATCCTGACATTAAAAGTGAGATAGTCATGTATGCAGACCCTTCTATTGTCCATGACACATTTCATCTCCCGGCAAAAACACTTGCACGGCTTTATGGTCTTCCTAAGGAAGAAGCTCGTCGCATTGTCCGACAATGTAGGCATTGTGTCCCTTTTCGACCTGCCCCGACTGTACATGCCACTAACCCCCGGGGCCTGGCCCCCAATGACATTTGGAAGATGGATGTCACCCACTTTCAGGCCAGCCTGATTCATGTCATTGTGGACACTTTTTCTAATTTTATTATGGCCACTCTACAGCCTGGTGAGGCTGTACGCCATGTGATTGCTCATTGTCTTCACTGTTTTGCCACCCATGGGATACCCCGGTTGTTAAAAACCGACAACGGCCCGGCCTACACCTCCTCTGCTTTTGCGCGCTTCTGCCACCAATTTGGTGTCACTCATGTGACCGGTATCCCTTACAACCCCACCGGTCAGGCCATTGTAGAATGTGCCAATCAGTCCTTGAAGCGCACTCTCATTAAACAAAAAGGGGGAGTGCGTGGTAGACTCACTGCAGCTCAGGTGGCATCTGCGGTCTTCACCAGGAATTACTTGATCGGTGATGATCAAGGCATTACCCCTGCTATGAAACAAATACTACCTTCAACAACACAAAAAACACAAACACAGGTGAAAAACCCAACGCAGAACAGGCCTACAACAGTATGGTGGAGAGATGAGGAGGGTCATTGGCATGGTCCCGCCCAGGTGATGGTATGAGGAAAGGGATTCTTGTGTCTCCACACAGGTGAAGGGCCACGCTGGGTGCCCATCAGGTGGACCAGGACCTGTACAGAAAACAAAGAGAAACCGCCAGAGAAGCAGGAGAAAGCGCCTCAACAGGACGCAGAAAGCAAAGATGGCACATAAATGGCTAAGTATACTAGGACTATTAAGCAACCTACAACCCACTGACTCCCGATCCATTCCCCTTCACTGGAAAAATATCACTGAGGCCAATCATTATACTTATTGGACAGTGATACCAGGGTTCCCTACGGTTGTTCCGGCCACATGGATAGGAGATCCAGTGGAATTACAGTTAGCAGGCCCTGCCTACCTAGTGTTAGGGGGAAGTAAAGGTACTCCTCCTGAAAAGAAACATGATCTGAAAGGCCCTGTGACGCTGACTTCCTTGCACCTTCCTATTTGCCTTACTACAGGCTTTCACCCTCTCTGTGCTCAGGTAGCAAATGGTACACTTGAAGAGATTCCACATGGGCAGGGTAGTAACATAGGAACACCTCATGGGGACTTTTTACACTTCTACATGGTCCAACATCCTATGCCTGTGGGCCCAGACCAAGAAATACCCCACTCCCCTCTACCACCATGCTCTCCTTCACCAACTATGTTTGAAGCCGTACAGGTTTGTTCTACAGGGGTTCCAGTCTACGGTCCCAACTTGAACGGTACTCAAGTGTATTTCCTGGATAGCGGCCCAGGCCCCTACTTCGCCGCCCCGGTTCCGCATGTGATGAAGGACAATAGTACCAGACCACAGACACATCTTTGGAAGGCCGCTGCTTTTAAGGACGTGATCCATTGCACAGATAATACGGTGCCGGCCGAATAAATGACACTATCTGGAAGCTATGGGCCACAACTGTTATGGGACGAATATTATGTTACCACAGAAGGAAATTCACGGACAATTGGTGTAATAAGTTCTCCCCTCAAGCAATGACTGTTCGGAGCTCAGATATTTCCTTGTCTGCACCAATACCACTCTCACTTGGGCAGATGGACGTTACAGTATTACTTGTAACTAATGGGACTATGACTAACACCCTTAAATCTGACTCTGTAAAGTCTAATGAGAACCCTGGTATTCCTATTGCAAATCCCCCGATAACCTTCCTTCCTGTGAGCACTTCTACGCCTTTTGCAGACTCTGATTTCCTCCGAGCCATGTTAGATAGGGAAAGAAGAGGCGTTGAATTTTCCAGTTTTAGACATAGTTGAATTAGTAGTGTCTGTTTTAGAACAGCTTGAAATCACAGCCTTAGCCAATCAGATGCATTTCTTGGCAGAAGACCTCCAAAGGTTTATGCAGGCCACTGCTCAAGCATGGTCTGTTCAGCAGCAGATCAATAGAGAGGTGCAAATAGAATTGAGTGCCTTAACCTCTGCCATGCAAGCCCTGTCAGCCTTAGTGAGAACTCAAATGCTCCTAGATGGGCTACCATGTCATCACATCCTTAAACGACCGGCATGCATGACAGCTGCGGTCAAAAATGCTAGTGAACAACTTGACAGGGCTATACAAACCCTGAATGACCATACTAGCCTGCCCACTTATTTAGACGAATTAGACAAGATAATTAACACCATAAGGAATATTATAGATCAGTATAAGAAAGATATAGAGGATAATCATGGTCTATTCCCTGATTGGATAAATGGGATAGATGTCAATCATTGGATGCATTATTTGTTGATTCTTGGTGCTTGGTGTTTAATGGCCTTATTGCTATGTTGCCTGTTCCCCCTTCTTTTTTCTCTGTTTATAAAAATGGGGCGTTGGGCCCTTGAGCAACTCAAGGCAGATATACTCTTGCTAAACAAAAAGGGGGAGTTGTCGGGGGTCGGCCCTGAGCGCCTGCGTGGATAGGACCTCCCCAGGAGTGAGGTCAGACCAATCCAAAGAAGACACGGCTCCTTAAGGGGAACAGTGGCTTCGCCTGGTTGGTCTGTGTCGCTTGCTCCAATCGGGTGGCAGGTTCCGCCCTCGGGGTGGATCGGGGTGGCAGCCCGGATCTAACTCCCTATATTAACCAACGCCCTGAGCTATTCGGGGGATTCCTCCGCACCTAATAAAGCATATGCCTCCTGAAGACGCGTCTGTCTGAGTCCCTCCTCGCTGATCCCCCGGGAGGGAGAATCCGGGGATGCACGAAGCAGTGCCCACTGAGGAGCCCACTCGGGGGTCCGGGGAAGAAGACCCCGGACAAATACCCATTTAATACAACAGGTAGAATGAGATTGTATAGATGAAGCAAAGGAGAGAGTTGAGTTTGAATATATAATATATTGTAAAAATGGAGTCAATGGCTAAAAGAGAAATGTAATGGGAGTAAGAGAAAGAGGAGGTAGAATAGGCTAAGATATTTCATATAATAAGGTTTGTTTTTATTACAATGAGCTATTGCAATGTTATGGAAGGGGGAAAGCATGGGGGGAATGAGGGAAAAGTTGCTGTCATCAGAGGGGGCTCAGAGAGGAAACAGCATATATATTCAATAGTATATAGACATCTACTAGAATAAGAAGGCAAGGAGAGGGACGGGGGATGGGGGGATGCGAGTGATGCCTCCATGGGGGACCATGGGGGAGAGTGGTCAGATATAACACATTTTCTTTTTTATTTCTTGGAATGGCCTGGAATTGGATGGCCTCTCTGGGACCACAGGGCCAGGTGGTTACTGGGCCTTAGGGTTGCTGGGCTTGGGCCTCCTGGCACCAGAATTGGTGATTAGTCTGCTGTGTCACTCAACTTCCCTACAGCACATTTAAGAAGAGGGGCAGAGTGAATGGTAGTGTATGGTAGTGGGGAAGTACGAATGGAGGGAGTTGTGATCAGTAATGGCAAACAGTGGAAAAAAAAGCAGTAGCTTTTATGATGGGCTTATCATAAAGAATGTGATCCACCTGAGATACAGATGGTGGTGTTGGAACACAGACTATAGCACATTTTTAATTATTATTATCATTATTACTATGTGGGGGGGTTGTGGAATAGATGGGGTTGGGTGGCTTGCCTGTGGTTGCATTGCATAGCTGGGTGATTGTTGGGTGCCTGAGGCCAGATTTGGACCTGGGTACTTCTGACTCTGGGGACAGTGCTCTGTCCACTGTGCCACCTGACCGCCCTACTATTATTATCATCATCATCATCATTATTATTATTTTTGTCATCATCATCATAATCATCATCATCAACATCATCATTATTATTATTTTGTTTTTGCAGGGAAGTGGGGTTGGGGTGGCTTGACCAGGGTCGCACATCTGGGTGATTGTTCATTGTCTGGGGCTGGATTTGTGCTTGTGTGCTCTTAACTCCAGGGCCAGTGCTTCATCCAATGTGCCACATAGCTTCCCCTACTAATATTAGTTTTTAGTTTTCATTTTATTTTTTTCCTCTTTATTTTACTTTATTGCTCAGGAGGGTCTATATTTTTTGGGTGGAGGGGGTATTATGTTTACTTTTAAACAGGGAAATTTTAATAATTTATAAAAAAGCATCATTTCTACAAAAAATAAAATAAATATAAAAAAGAATTTATTTACTTTGAGTTTTACAATTTTCCCCCCTAGTTTTACTTCCCTCCCAGCAACCCCCACAAAAGACAATTTGCAGTCTTTACATTGTTTCCATGGCATACATTGAAGTAATTTGAATATGATGAGAGAAATCATATTCTTAAGGAAGTAAAGGGGATAGCAAGATCAGACAATAAGATATCAGTTTTTTCCCCTAAATTAAGGGTAATAGTCCTTGGTCTTTGTTCAAACTCCTCAGTACTTTCTCTGTATACAGATTATATTCTCCATCAGAGATAGCCCTAAATTATGCCTGAGTGTTGCCCTGATGAATGAGCAAATCCATTAAGGATGATCATCACCTCGATGTTGCTGTCACACTGTACAATGTTTTTCTGGTTCTGTTCATCTCACTCAGCATCAGTTTGTGCAAATCCCTCCATGCTTCCCAGAATTTCAATCCCTTGTGTATTCTAATAGAACAATAGAGTTCCATTACATACATAAATCATAGTTTGCTAAGCCATTCCCCACTTGAGGGACATTTACTTGATTTCCAATTCTTTGACACCACAAAACAGGCCTGATATGAATATTTTTTGTAAAATATTGATGTTTTTACACATTTTCCTTGTCTCTTCAGGGTATAGGCCCTATAGTGGTATGGCAGGATCATATTTTTTGTTGATCTTTGGGCATAGTTCCAGACTCCTCTCCAGAAAGGTTGGATGAGCTCACAGCTCCACCAACAATGAATTAGTGTCCCAGATTTCCTGCAATCCTTCCAACAATGATCATTTTCATTACTCCTAATATTGGCCAGTCTGAGAGGAGTGAGTAGGTACTTAAGAGATGCTTTAATTTTCATTTCTCTAAAAAGTAATGATTTAGAGCAATATTTCATATGACTATGGATTGGTTTGATCTATTCATCTGTAAATTGCCTTTGTAAATCTTTTGACCATTTGTCAATTGGGGGAATGGCATTTTAAAAAAATTGGACTCAGTTCTCTGTAGGTTTTTGAAAGCAGTTTTTTGTCAGAAATACTAGTTGTAAAGATTGTGTTTACCAGTTAACAAGATTACTTTTGATCTTGGTTACAGTGGTTTTGTCTGTGTGAAAGTTTTTAAAGTTAATGTAATTAAAATCATCTAGTTTATCTTTAGCAATGTTCTCACTCACTTCCTTTGTCATAAACTTCTTACCTTTCCATAGATCTGACAGATAAACTACTCCTTGATCTTCTGATTTGGTTATAGTATTTTTTTATGTCTAAATCGAGTATCTATGTTGATCTTATCTTGGTATAGAGTGTGAGGTGTTGGTCTAATCTAAGTTTCTTCCATATTAACTTCCAATTTCCCCAATAGCTAGCTTTTATCAAAGAGAAAGTTTTATCCTTATAACTAGACTTTCTGGGTTTATCAAACAGCAGATTATTATAATAGTTTCCTGCTATTGTACCTAGTCTATTCCACTGATGCATCACTCTATTTCTTAGCCATTACCAGACCATTTTGATGCCTGATGCTTTACAATATAATTTTAGTTCTGGTAGGGTTAAGCCACCTTCTCTTGCACTTTTATTCATTGAATCCTTGGACATTCTTGACTTTTTATTTCTCCATATGAATTTATTTACAAATTTTTCTAACTCATTTAAGTATTTTTTTGGAATTTTGATTGATAGGACACTAAACAGGTGGTTTAGTATTGGTAGAACTGTCATTTTTATTATATTAGCTCTATATGTCTATGAACAGTCGATGTTTCCTAGATATTTAAATCTAATTTAATTTGTGTGAGAAATGTTTTGTAATTGTTTTCAAAAGGTTTCTGAGTCTGCCTTGGCAAATAGACTCCCAGGTACTTTATATTGTTTGAGTTTACTTTGAATGGGACTTCTCTTTCCAGCTCTTCTTGCTGTATCTTTCTAGTCATATATAGAAGAGTTGAGGATTTATGAGGCTTTATTTTATATCTTGCAACTTTGCTAAAGTTGTTAATTATTTACATTAGTTTTTTGGATGATTTTTTGTGATTCTCTAGGTATACTATCATGTCATCTGTGAAGAGTGAGAGATTTTGTCTCTGCCTGCTAAATTCTAATTCCTTCAATTTTTTTCTTTCTCTTATTACTGAAGCTAACATTTCTAATAAAATATTGAAAAGTAGTGGTAATAATGGGCAAACTTGTTTCACCCCTGATCTTATTGGGAATGCCTCTAGCCTCTCCCCATTGAACATAATGCTTGTTGATGGTTTCAGATAAATATTACTTATTATTCAAAGGAACAATAGATTCATCACTACATTTTCTAGTGTTTTAGTAGGAATAGTTGCTGAATTATGTCAAAAACTTTGCCAGTATTTTTTGATATAATCATACAATTCTGATAAGTTTGTTTTTTATATAATTAACTATATCAACAGTTTTCCTAATATTCAACCAACCCTGCATTCCTGGGATAAATCCTACTTGTTCATAATGTATTATCCTAGTGTTTTGCTAAGATTTATTTAAAATTTTTGCATCTATATTCATCAGGGAGATAAGTCTATAATTTTCTTTCTCTGTTTTAACTCTTCCTGGTTTAAGTATCAGCACCACATTGGTGTCATAGAGTTAGGTAGAGTTCAGTCTTTCCCTGTTTTTCTATGGAGTTTATAGAGAATTGGAACCAATTTTTCCATATATGATTCTTTGAAATCACTTGTGAATATATCAGGCCATGGAGATTTGTTCTTAGGGAGTTCAATGATGGCTTGTTGAATTTCTTTTTCTGAGAGAGGGTTGTTTAGGTATTTAATCTCCTCTTAATCTAGGCAACTTATATTTTTGTCAAAATTCATCCTTTTATCTTAGATTGTAAGATTTATTGGCATAGATATAGGCAAAATAATTCACAAATTATTACTTTTATTTCTTCCTCACTGGTGGTGAGTTTACCTTTTTTCATTTATGATACTAACAATTTGGTTTGCTTCTTTCTTTTTTAATTAAATTGACCAGTGCTTTATCAATTTTATTGCTTTTTTTCATAAAACCAACTCTTTGTTTTATTTATTAATTGGATAGCTTTTTTGCTTTTGCTTTTATTAATTTTTCCTTTATTTTTTAGAATTTCTAATATGGTATTTAATTGGTGGCTTTTAGTTTGTTTTTTCAGGAATATTTAGATCTTTGATTTCCTCTTTCTCTAACTTAGAAATGCAAACATTTAAAGATATAATATATCCCCTGACAGGTGCTTTGAATTAATCCCATATGTTTTCATATGTTATTTCATATTTGTCATTATCCAAGATAAAATAATTAATTTTTTCTATCATTTGTTGTTTGATCCACTCATTCTCTAAAATGAGTTTATTCAGTTTCTGATTAATTCTGGGTCTATATCTCCCTGGTCCAATATTGCTGATGATTTTTATTGCATTATGATCTGAGAAAGATGGATTCACTATTTTTACTTTTCTTCAATTGATTATTAGATTTCATGCCCTAGTACATGGTCAATTTTTGTGTAAATGCCATGTACTGCAGAAAAAGGTATATACTTTTCTATCCCCATTCAATTTTCTCCATAGGTCTATAATATCTAGGTTTTCTAATAACCTTTTTACCTTTTTCACATCTTTTTTGTTTATTTTATAATTCGAATTTTCTAAATATGAGAGTACAAGGTTGAGGCTCCAACTAGTAGGGCTTTGCAGTCTGTCTTATGTAGTTCTTTCAGCCTCTCCTCTAAGAATTTGGATGCTATCCCATTGGATGCATACATATTCAGTATTAAAATAATTTTATTGTATATGGTACCTTTAAGGAGGATAGAGTTTCCTTCCTTTTCTCTTTTAAAACAATCTGCCTTGTCTGAGATAAGGATTGAAAAACCCTGCTTTTTCACTTCAGTTGAAGCAAAATATATTTTGCTCCAACCTTTTACCTTTCCTCTGTATGTATCTCTCTACTTCAAATGAGTTTCTTATAGGCAGCATATTGCAGGATTTTGGTTTTTAATCTACTCTGCTATTCGTTTATGTTTTATGGGAGGGTTTATCCCATTCACATTCAAAGCTATAATTACTAACTCATTATTTCCCTAACTACTATCTTCCTTCTGTTTGTATTTTCCCCCTTTTCCCCCACTTTATCCATATTCCCCCAGTATTTTGTTTCTGAATACTACCACCATCAGTGTGTTTGCCCTCCTATATCCCCTCCATTCCCTTACTTTTCCCTTTCACTTTTTCCCTTTTCCCTTCCCTTCATTTTGTTAGTTCCCCTTTTTCTCCTCCTCTTTGTCTCTATCCCCCTCCCCTTTTCCCCTTTGAATACTTGAAATGTAAGATGTTTTTTAAGTTAACTGAGTGTGTGTGTTAGTTAACTTTAATACAAATCTGATAATTCAGATGTTTCTCATCTCCTCCACCTTTCTTCCCCTCTTTTCTATGTCTTAATGAAATGAGATTTGCCCTATTCAATCCCCTCTATCCTCCTGTCTCCTTTGTTTTCCCCCTTTTTAAGGAGGAAGTGTATCTAAATCACTCCATCTGAGTCTTAGAAAATCCTGAGTATTCAACACTTTTGGCTAAGTATATTCTCTCTAACAGAGATGCAGTTCTTGAGAGTTATTAGAGTCTTTCTCCCTAGTAGGAATATAACAAGTTTCATCGAACTGGGTAGCAATCTCATGTCTAAGTCATGAGTGACCACCACTTCTTGCTGAGTATATTCTCTCTGATAGATTTACAATTCTCAAGAGTCATGAGAATCTTTTTCTCATGCTGGGATATAGCTAGTTTCATCTTATTAGATAGCAGTTTTTTTTCTTTACCCCCCCCACCTTTTTTACCTTTTTATGTGTCTCTTGAACCTCCTGTTTGATGTCCAAATTTTCTATTTCGCTATGGTGTTTTCATCAGAAATTGTTGGAAGTCTTCCATTTTGATAAATATCCATCTTTTCTACTTAATGAGAAGCTCTGTTTTGCCGGATAGTGGATTCTTGGCTGCATTCCAAGTTCCCTGGCTCTTTGGAATAAGTTGTTCCAGGCTCTTTGATCCCTTAATGTTGATGCAGCCATGCCCTTCATAATCCTTACTGTGGCTCCTTGGTATTTAAATTGTTTCTTTCTGACTGTTGCAAGATTTTCTCTTTTAGCTGATAGTTCTGGAATTTGGCCACAACATTCCTTGGTGTGTTCATTTTAGGATCTCTTTCCAGAGGGGGGAGATTCAATCTTTTATTTTTCTTTTTTGTATTTAAGATTTTATTTATTTTGAGTTTTACAATTTTCCCCCTAATCTTACTTCCCTCCTCCACCCCCCCCTCAAAGAAAACAATTGTCAGTCTTTGCTTTTTTCCCATGTTGTACATTGATCCAAATTGAGTGTGATGAGAGAGAAATCATATTCTTAAGGAAGAAACAAGAGATGCATTCTTTCAATAATGATTTTGCCCTCTGTTTCCATGATATCAGGACAATTTTCCTTCAATGAATCTTGTAATATTAAGTTTAGGCTTTTTTTCTCTTCAATGTTTTCAGGCAGACATACAACTCTCAGGTTTTTCCCTTCTTGTTCTATTCTCAAGATCAATGATTTCACTGATGAAATATTTTACATTCTCTTCTATTTTTTCTATTTTATGATTTTATTTAACAGATTTTTGCTGTCTAATGAAATCATTTGTTTGAACAGACTCAATTCTTTTCTGTATAGAAAAATTTTTTTCATTTAGCTTTTGGAACTCATGGCACAATATTGCATGTAATTTAATTTAGGTAGAATTGTTATTTTTATTATATTAGCTGAGCCTATCCATGAGCAGTTGCAATTTGTCCCTTTATTTAATTCTGATTTTATTTGTGTGACAAGTGTTTTGTAATTGTTTTCAAAAAGTTTCTGAGTATGTGTTGGTAGGCAGACTTCCAAGTATTTTAGATTGTCTGGTTAATTTGAATGTGATTTCTCTTTCTAACTCTTTCTGCAGCATCTTTCTAGTCATATATATAAAGTTGAGGATTTATGAAGGTTTATTTTATATCCTGTGACTTTGCTAAAGTTGTTGATTATTTTTTATAGTTTTTGAAATGTTTGTTTGGAATATGCTAGGTATATAATCATGTCATCTGCAAAGAGTGAGAATTTTGTCTCTTCCTTCCCAATTCTAATTCCTTCAATTTCTTTTTCTTCTTTTATTACTGAAGCTAAAATTTCTAATACAATATTGAACAGTTGTGGTGATAATTGGCATTCTTGTTTGACCTCCGATCTTATTCAGAATGCTTCTAGCCTATCCCCATTTGTATATAATGCTTGTTGATTGTTACAGATAGATACTGTAAGGAACGATTCATTTATTCCTACAGATTCTATTGTTTTTAGTAGGAATGGGTGCTTTATTTTGTCAAAAACCTTTTCAGAAACTATTGATATAATCATATGATTTCTAATGGGTTTGTAATTGCTATAATTAATTATAGTCATAGTTTTCCTAATATTGAACCAACCCTGCATTTCTAGGATAAATCCTATTTGTTCATAAAACATTATCCTAGTTATAGCTTGTTGTAATTATTTTGATAAGATTTTATTTAAGATTGTTGCTTCTATATTTTTCAGGGAGATAGGTCTATAATTTACTAGCTCCAACTCTTCGTGGTATAGGTATCAACACCATATTGGTGTCATAGAAAGAGTTAGGCAGAGTTCTGTCTTCACCTATTTTCCAAAGAGTATATATAGAATTGGAACTAATTGCTCCTCAAATGTTTGATAGAATTCCATTGTGAATCCATCTGACCCTGGAGAGTTTCTCTTAGGGAGTTCAGTAATGGGTTGTTTAATTTCTTTTTCAGATATAGGGCTTTTGGGGGGTATTTAATTTCCTCTTCATTTAACCTGGGCAACATTTAGTTTTATAAATATTTGTCCATTTTACTTAGATTATCAAATTTATTGGTATAGAGTTGGGCAAAATTATTCTGAATTATTACTTTAATTTCCTCCTCTTTAGTAGTGAGTTCACCTTTTTCATTTATGATCCTAGCTATTTGGTTTTCTTCTTTCTTTTTTTAAAATCAAATTATCAAGAGATTTATCAATGTTATTTTTTTTTCATTAAAGCAACTCTTGATTTTATTTATTAGTTCAATAGATTTCTTGCTTTCAATTTTATTAATTTCTCCTTAAATTTTTAGAATTTCTAGTTTGGTTTTTAAGTGGGCATTTTCAATTAGCTCTTTAATTTTTTTAGTTGTATGTTTGCATTAGTTGCATGCATTTATTTCCTCTGTCTCTAATTTATTCATGTAAGCATTGAAAGATATAAGCTATCCCTGACAGCTGCCGTAGCTGTATCCCATAAGTTTTGTTGTGTTGTTTCATTATTGTCATTATCTAGGATGAAATAATTATTTCTTTCCATAGTCTGTTGTTTGATTCACTTATTCTTTAAAATGAGATTATTTATTTTACATTTAGTTTTGGGTCTATATCTCCCTGACAATATACTGCATGTGGTTTTTATTGCATTATGATCTGAGAAAGAAGTATTCATTATTTCCCTGAAGACAAACCTTGAGGTAGATGTTCCTCTCCTAGATTCTTTTTCTGGGTTTTGTCGATCAAATTTCTATTAAGTGGTTTGTTTCATATTATATATGAGGGAAGATCAGGAGACCTTAGCACAGGGCCTGTCTTCTCTCCACCATCTTGACCAGAAGTCAAACTGAGTTCAGGATCCAGACTTTTGATCCATTCTACTCTTTGCTTCCATTTTAAGGGAGAGCTCATTCCATTCACCGCACATTTATAAGTACTAAATCTTTATTGCTCTCCATTCTGTCTCCCATCCCTTTGTAATTTTCCCCTTCTTTCACTTTATCCTGCCTCCCCATTGTTTTGTTTCTGAATATCATCTCTCTCGATGTATTTCATCCCTTCCATATACCATTCTCCAATTTTTCCCTTTTCTATTTTCCCTTTCATCCTTCCTTCCCTTTAATCAGTTCCTTCATCCCCTCCTTTCCCTTGTTATATATTAAAAGTAAGATAAATTTCTATATAGAACTGAGTGTGTATATTAATCCTTCATTGAACCAAATGCGATGAGAGCAATATTCAGGAAGTTCTCTCCTCCTTCCCTTCTTTCCTTCAATTGCAATATTTCCTTTGCAGTCCTTCATGTGATGATATTTAGCCCCATTCAACCTCCTCCCTTCTTCCCATTTCTTTGCATCCTCCCCTGTTTTAATGAGTTTATTAAATAATTGCTTCAAAGTTATGAACATACCATGAATATCTCTCTAATAAAGTTACAATTCTAAAGAGTTATGACAATCCTCCTTCTGGGTGGGGATGTAACCAATTTAATCTTATTATAAAGCAGTTTTTTTTCTTTTCCTTTGTTTACCTTTTTGTATCTTTATTGAATCTCCTGTTGGAAGATCAAATTTTATATTCACCTCTGGTAATTTTATCAGGAAAGTTTGAAAGTCACCTATTATGTTAAATGTCCCCTGAAAGAAAAGGCTTAGTTGTGCTGAATAGTCGATTCTTAGTTGTTATTCAAGCTACCTTGTTCTATGAGATATCATATTCCAGGCCCTTTATTTTTTAATGTGATGCAGTCAGGTCCGGTATAATCCTGACTATGGTTCCTTGGTATTTGCATTGCTTCTTTCTGGTCATTTTCAGGATTTTCAACTTGATCTGAAAATTTTGGACTTGAACGTGATATTCCTTAGTGTTTTCATTTTTGGATTCTTTTCAGGTCAATGGATTCTTTTATTGATTATTTTGCCCTCTAGATCCAGGATTTCAGGGCAGTTCTCTTTAACTATTTCCTGAATTTTGGAATCCAGGCTTTTTTTTTCAAGGTTTTCAAATAGTCCCATTATTATTTTTTAATTTGTTTTAGATTTTTGCAAGACAAATGGGGTTAAGTGGTTTCCTCAAGGACACACAGCTAGGTAATTATTAAGTACCTGAGGCTGGATTTGAACTCAGGTAATCCTAACTCCAGGGCCAGTGCTTTATCCACTGTGCCACCTAGCTGCCCAAGTCCTATGATTCTTAAATGGTCTCTTCAAATCTATTTTTCAGTTGTTTTACCAATGAGGTATTTTACATTCTTTCTATTTTTTTTTATTTTGGTTAGTTTAACAGTTTCTTGGTATCTCATGAAGTTATTAGCTTCCAAAAGTCCCAAATATTTTTCAGGGAGTTATTTTCTCTATTTAGCTATTGCATCTACATTTGATCAAATCACCTCTTAAAGGAGTTGTTATTTCTTTCCATTGGCTCAAATGTGGTTTTGAGGGAATTATTTTCTTTTTGTATTTATCAAATTGTACTTTTAAACAATTAGATATCTTCTGTCATTTTTTGCTATAAGATGTTAATTTTCTTTTACATGGCATTAATTTTCTTTTTACATTTTTCCAATTTATCATTTAAATTTTAAACTACTTTCTGATCTCTTCTAAGAAGTTTTTCTTGGGCCAGAGACCATTTCATACTCTCTCTTTTATGAAATACATAAGACCCCTTTTGTCCTCCTTTTCTTAGCTAGTATCCTTATCTCCAATGTAACATTCAATAGACCCTGTTTTTCCTGGCATTTTTTTTTTCATTTTGCCTTGATATATTTTCCTAGACTCCTTTGGTGGTGAAGGGGTTGGCTCCCAGTTCTCTGCTGTTGAGAACCCTAGAGACCTTGATTACTGGGGATAGGAACTCCAGGGGGTTACGTAGTATACTAAACAGTAAGGAACACCTGAAACTTCCTCTGGATTGTCTGTTTTTTTAATTTTTTTTAAATTTTTTTGCAAAGAAATGGAGTTAAGTGGCTTGCCCAAGGCCACAAGCTGGGTAATTATTAAGTGTCTGAGGCTGGATTTGAACTCAGGTACTTCTGTCTCCAGGGCCGGTGCTCTATCAAGTGTGCCACCTAGCTGCCCCTGTATTGTCTGTTGTGAGAAAGTCACTAGCCCACTTTCTTGGCCTGGGACTAGATCTGGACCATCCTTATTTAATCCATTCACTGAACTAAACCACTAAGGCTGGAAATACTAGAGGGCCTCTCTCTATGGTCCTTGTGTGGGACGTTTGGTCCCCAATCTTGGTTTTTGAGGAAACGTGCAAACACCTGGGTTATTTCTGTGTTTGTCCTCAAGATTACCAGGCCCTCTAACAGGCATGTCAGGGTTCCTCTGAGAACACTGGGGGCTTGTAGGTCAGGCCATTCAGTCCAACATCACTGGTTGAATGAGTGTCCTAGGCATCCTTGCTGGAGCTCTCTGGTCTTTCCATCACACACTCTGCAAAGTCTTCTAATCCTCACTGTAGTTCTCAAGTTAGTTACTTGCCTCACCCTCCCACCCATGCTGTAGGTCTCTGTTTTCTACCCCGCACATCCCACATGCCCCTTTGCTAGGCCTTGTTGGAAGATGTTCCCCTCTGTTTGGGGGGGGGGGGTTCTGTCACACCAAAATCTATTAAGAGGCTTGATTCATGTGAATTCCGAGGGAAAATCAGGAGAGCTTAAAATGATTCAGCAGTTCTATTGACCATCTTGACTGGAAGGCCTTGCATATACTCTTTCAGAGGAAAAGATGGACATTCAATGAAATAGGTGACCTTCAATCTTTCATGATGAAACAATAAGAGCTGAAAAGAAAATCTGATCTTCAAATGCAAGACTCTAATGAAGCATAAAAAAGTTAAAACAGGAAAGATAAATTTTACATGACATAATGAGGTCCAATTGCTTATATTGGTAAGGCAAATGAACTTTCTCACTTATTAGGATAGTTAGATGGTGCATGTATAAACAAGATACAGATAATAATTGAATTTAAAGGTATACTACATTAAAAAGATGGAGTGAATGGGTGAAAGAGGAGTGTACTGGGATAGAGAGAAAGGAGAGATAGATTGGGGTAAGTTATTTCATATCAAAGAGCTTAGATGAATTTTTGCAATGGAGTGGAAGAAGGCTAAGTTCAGGGGGGATTGAGTGAGCCTCACTCCCATTTGAATTGAACATAAACACTCAATTGGATATTGAAATCTATCATACCCTACAGAAAAGTAAGAGAGGAAAGGGATGGGAGAAAGGGTGAGGAGTTAATGGGGGCTTGGATAATAGGTGATAGAAAGTAGGAAAAGTTGTGGGATGGGGTTGTCAGATGCAAAACACTTTGGGGGACGGACAGAGTTAAAAGAGAGAGAGTAGAATAAATGGAGGAGGGGGAATGGGATCTAGAGAAATACAGTTAGCAATAGTGGGAACAAGTTTCTCTGATAAAGACTTCATTTCTCAAACAGAGCATAATGAGTCAAGTTTATTAAAAATAAGTAATTTCTAAATTGATAAATAATCAAGGGATATTAACAATTTTCTGATGAGGTTATCAATGCAATCTATTTAAATCATTTTAACCACACATCCTAACTCACTTTTGATAGGATAAATGCTAATTGGATGAATTCTTATTTACCACATTATATCTATTGGACGTCTAATAGGCAAGAAGGGAAAAATGACAAATATTGAAAGGTTATAGGGAAATTGATTCATTGGTGAAGTAGTTGTGAAATAATTTAGCATTTCTGTGGAGCAATTTGAAACTATGCACAAAGGGCTATATGAAACCATGCCTACTATTTGGCCTAGTGGAGCCACTCCATGAGAGATGAAATACAAGATGAAAAGAACCTTTATGTATAGTGTTATGTATATCATGTCTTTTCCGGTGGTGAGGAACTAGAGATTGGAGAATGGTTGAAAAAGTATGTATGTGATTGAAAGAAAATGCTGTTCTGTGGGAAACAATGAAGAGGATGCTCTCAGGCAAAAAACTTACTGGAGTAGATGCGATGGGAAATGTACTATATATAAAGTAATAGCAGTACTTACAGAAGATCAGTAGTGAATGACCTACTTTTTCTTAAAACTATTGTGACCCAAGACAACCCTGAAGGACTTAGGAAGAAGCACATTATCCATACCAAAGACCGAGCTGGCAGCATCTGAATATAGATTAGAGCATACTTATATTTTTTGAGGTTTCATATTTTGGGGGTGGGGGATTGCTTTTACATTATGCTTATTGTGATAATGTTTTAAAAAATTAAATAATCAATTTAACTGGAGAAAAAATATTTCTAGATACTACCTCAGAATAATTTATTTTCAGTCATTGAGAAAAATTTATCAGAAATATATATGAAATGATTTGAATTACTTGAAATAAGTGATATAAATCACTATTATCAATAGTATTTTATAATAAGTGAATTTTAATTATTCTCTGCCAGCTTAGAAATAATATATATATATATATATATATTTATATGCATACATACAGATGCACTCATGTAAGCATAAACACATTTACATGCATGTAAACATAGATATATTCAATTTAATACATACTTTAAAAAATCTATATTTAAGAGATCATAAATTTTACTTTTCTGTTCTTTGTAATATTGCAAAATTAGTATTTGTTGATAGTTTGCAATGTTTCTAATCAAAAGAAAACTTCAAGAAACTAAAATTAAAAAATTGTAAAGAAAGCTGTCCTAATCTTCTAGAAGTAGATGTTCAAATAGAAATTAGGAGAATCCATCAATCAATTCCTGAAAGAGATCTCAAAATGAAAACTGCCAAGAAATTATAGTCAAATGCCAGAGCTCCCAGGTCAAGGAGAAAATATTGCAAGTAACCAGAAAGAATCAATCCAATTATTATATAGCCATTGTCAATATAACACAAGATTAAACACCTTATACTTTAAAGGATAATAGGGCTTGGAATATGATATTCGAGAAGGCAAACAAGCTTGCATTACAACAAGAATCAGCTACTTAGCAAAATTGAACATATTCTTCATGGGAAAATTTGGACAAGCATTTAAACAGGAGACATTCAAACTTTTTTTTATAAAAAGAAAAGCATTGTACAGAAAATTTTACTTACAGATATGAGATTCAACTGAGGCATAAAGGCAGGAAAGGCAAATCATAATTTTATGAAGTAGAAGTTTTTAAATTCCTGGTTGGGAAAATGATACTAAAATTTACATACACTTTCTCCTTTATCAAGGCAGTTAGAAGGGATATATATATATATATATATGTATATATATACATATATATATATATGTATATATATATATATATATCCAGGAAAGATGGTAGTTGAATGTGAAGGTACAATATATTAAAAAGATGGGGTTAATGAGTAAGAGAAGGATGTACTGGGATGGAAATGAATAGGGAAAGAATTAAGAAGAGATATATTTTGGAGACATGAAGAGAAATCTGTAAATATTGAGAAAGGATAGAATCAATGGTGAAGTTAAAGGTGCTAGTCATAAAGAGAATAGTCACCTGCCTACAAAAGCCAGAATAAATAAGAGTAGAATAAGATACGATTAAGTATGATTTAAGAGGAGGAGAGAGGGAATGTTATAAAACATTCTTTCAGTTTTATGGTAGGATGGGGGTATAAGGCAACAATTCACTGTTGCATTAGGGTACGGTCAACTTGTAAGCAGCCACGACTGGTTTACTTTAGAATTCTGAAAACAAAATCTACTGAAACAATTGTGTTTCAGTAGTATCAAATCAATATAAATTGGCACTAAGTTCACAATAATAATTAGCAAAAATTAGAAACCAATAATTAGTGATCTTGCTTGCCCATTTATTTTTCTTCCCTTTTCCTCACCTTACGATAGCTTTATCAGTATCCTGGGGCTTGTGTCTATCACTATTAGGGAATTTTATGGCTTTCCTTCTCCCCTCAGTCACTGCCAAGAGGGTTCATTTTATTTCTGTGTTCTAGACTTGTTCGTGTTACTTATTCTGACATATAGCTGATGTCCATAACTCTTTTGGACAGCTCTGTGAATCAGAAATTTCCAATCAGTCTAAATCTTTGGCTTTGTTTTTTTCCTACCATTGTGCCTATTTCTTCCTTCTGTGACTGATTGTAGGAAAAAAAAGTACTGTGGAATTTAAAATTTCTTCTTGTTAATATTTATGTCTAGAATTATTAGAAACAACTAAATTTAATGTTTATTATAGTCAAAAATGGAGAAAAGTATGATGGATGCAGAGAAATAACTAAGCATTGAGTCATGTAGATATCTTCTGTATATCATGTCAATTTTTTTAATTTGCTTTTGCATTTAGTTTCATGCAGTCTAATAGTAATCAAGCAGGTAAGTTCATTGAACCTCATAAATAAGAAATTCATCCCTTGAAAACTGTTTGTACAATAGAGAAGTCTGGAATTCTTCAATACTGGTATTCTGAGAATTGTGGTTCATTGGGGAAAATATCATAGCCTTCAATGTTCTTCATTTTCACAATTACATCTGTGTAGTGTCCTGAGAGTTTGAGTATTCACATATGAGCAATAATACAGGTGGGTATTTTGCAGACTCATTCGCCCTTTGAGATTTTCTTCCAGCACCATCACATTTTGCCTGCTCTATCACATAGAAGAGCTTTCTGAAGTTAGTTTAACTAGGTAGGTGTTGCCACATTGTCAGTTCTCCTATTTGATAAGCATGTCAAGCTATATTTTAATCATGCTGCCAGGTCTATAACAACTGACAAGAAATCATGTGCTTTTTAAAGATTTTCAGAGAAGGAATTGTTTTGCAGGGTTAGCTTTGAAACTAAAGTATTCCTATTCTGTTAATCTATCAACTAGTGTTTATTGAGTACAGGTGCAGGGTGAGACAGCAATTACTGGAGAATAGAATGAAATAAGGTACTACTATGATTTAAGAACATCAGAAAAGGACAATCTCCCATCTAAAATAATATCCCTGTATTTCTACAAACATGCCTATAATTGCTATATTATCTATTTTATTGAAAAGTTTTAAAAATGGATCCCACTTATCAGTCATTAACAGCTTTTATTACATTGCTAATTAGTTAACTAGTCACCTGGAATGTCCTAAGCAAAAGGTTAGAGGATAGTTAACTTTTTATGGATTCTAGGATGTATGAATTTATCTTCAAAGCTGCAACACTGAATAGTGAAAGAGGATCATGAGCCCACTAGGCAGCTAGAAATGAGAGACTTCCAACAGAAAGGAGCTATGTATAATGAAGCAATAAAAGAAAAATTTTGACCTACCTCACAGTTTTTTTTCTCCAAAATAAATTCTGTGTTGGCACCAACTGAGATAGCACATAGCAAAGGAATCCAGAGATTTTCAAATTTCTGAGAAAATTGATAATTTGTTATTTCTTCTTAGGGAAAAGTTGAAAATTAAAGTCCATTAAATTGACTGGAAATTTCATTTCATTAATCACATTCTTAAGTTTAGGTCATAGTAGTCCATTGATCAAAATCTTTCCATAATTCCAAATGACCTAGTAACTAAAGAAAAATCATTTGTCATGCATTCAAAGCTCTCTACCAAGGTTTTACACTCTATCCTTCTTTCTACTATATTATCCCCGCTTTCATGTGGTCTGCCCTCGAGAAAAATTAAATTCTTGTCATTCTTTTCACATCAACTGGATTGTATCAATATATTTCTCTGAGTGATTGAGAGAAGGAATTGAGATCTGAATATGACTCCTTCCTTATTATGTCATATTAGGATGTTGGTCTTACCTCCAGTCTCTTTTATTTGAAAAATATTCATTACATATTGCTGCAGTGAGAATCTACATTTTATATGTTTTCCATTTTGCTTAGTAGTTATGAATAGCAAATATAGAATGTCTATTAAAATGTTCTTTTTTATTAGTTATATGTAAATTTTTTGATAATATTTGTCTTTCATATTATTTGAAGATCATAATAATGAATGATCCTAATTTGTTGAATTATTCCCAATTCCTGCCTTTACTCATTCAAATAATAAATAAAATTATTTTATTTTATGAAGAAAAAGCAATAGATAAACCTTTGGTTAATAGATTATAAAAATTATCAATATCATACTATTATTAGTATCAAAAGTGAAAATGGTAGACTAACCACCCTGGAAAATCAACTAGAAATTACTTGAAACAATAAACAAATTCAGCAAGATAGCAGGGTATAAATAAACTCAAATAAATAATCAGCATTTCTTCATATGAACAAAAAAGACAAATGACAAGAGATAGAAAAATAAATATTATTTAAAGTAACTGTAGACAATATAAAATAGTTGGAAATCTACCTCCCAAGACAAATTACATAAATTCAGTTACAAAATACTTTTCCCACAAATGAAATCAGATCTAAACAACTGAGAAAATGTCAATTGCTCAGGGTTAGATTGAGCTAATATAATAAAAATTACAATTCTACTCAAATTAAATGACTCATTCAGTGTCATATCAATCAAATTACCAAAAAACTATTTTACAGATCTCATACTGGTTAGGAATTAGAGTAATGGACTGAGGGATTAAAATAGGTAAAAAAAAGAAAGAGAACTAAATGATTACAGAAATCTACTGTTCAACAGGCTCAAAGACATTATCATATGGGATAAGAAATCATTATTTCACAATTGTTGGTAAAAGTGGAAAATAGTATGGTAAAAACTAGGCATAAACCCATATCTTACCCATTGTGCAACAATGAGAGCAGAATGATCCACAATTTAGACATAAAGACCGCTACTGTAGACCAGTTAGGAAATCATGAAATACTCTATCTGTTGGATCAATGGAAAGTGGAGACATTTATGACCAAACAATAAATAGAATGTATTAAAATTTGCAAAATGCACGATTTTGACTATATTAAATTTTAGAAGATTTTTCACTAATGAAACCAATGAAGTCAATATTAGAAGGAAAACAGAAACCTGAGAAACAATTTTCACAGCTAGTGATTCTGATGAAGATCTCTTTTCCAAAATATATAAAGAATTGAATCAAATTCATAAGATTACATTTCCCATTGATAAATTGTCAAAGTATATGAATAAACAATTTTCAAATGAAGAAGTTAAAGCTATATATGTATACATAAGCATATATATATATATATATATATATATATATATATATATATATATATAGTTTTTTATATATAGTCATATGAAAAAATACTCCAAATCACTGATTGGAGAACTACAAATTATAACAACCATGAGTTACCACATCACACCTATCAGAGTGGCTAAGATGACAGAAAGGTAAAATGATCAGTATTGGAGAGTTTGGGGATGATTGGGACACTAATACAATGTTGTTGCAATTGTGAACTAATCTAACCATTCTAGAGAGTAACCTGGAATTATGCCCAAAGATCCAGCAATACCAATAAAAAACTTATATGGAAAAGAAATCATTACAAAATGGGGAAAATCACAAATGTTCAAAAATTTTTATAGCAGTTTTTTTTGAAGTATCAAAGAACTGGAAATTGAAGGAATGCCCAAAAATTGTGGAATGACTGAACATGTTATAGGATATGACTGTTATAGAACGCTATTGATCTATAAGAAATCATGAATTGTTGGAATTTAGAGAAGTAGGGAAGGAATTACATGAATTGGTGCTGGACTAAGGAAACAGAAACAAGGGGACATTGCACACATCAACAACATTATGAATTTACCAACTATGATGGATGCAACTGCCACAGCAGTTTAGCGATTAAGGAAAACCATGGAAGACCTAACACGGATAATGTCATCTACCTCAAGAGGTAAAACAAAACAAAGCAAAGCAAACAAGCAAGAACAACAAAAAATACAGAATCTATATGGACACTAATTTTACTTTTTTCAAAGCTTTTCTTATGGTTTTCCTTCCTATCCCAGTTTTCTTTCCTTTCCCTCAGTACTAAGACTTCATAAACTAAATGATTAATGTACCAATATACTAAACACAAAAGTATATGTACAACTTTTACCCAATTGCTCATTGCCAGGGCACGGTAGAGTGGTAGAAAGATGTATAACTTATAAATATGCAAGTACATGAATTTTGGAAAAATTTCATACTATGTCATTTGAAAAATAAAATATCAGTTAAAAAATCAAAATACAGTCCAGAACAGGAACTATTATAGAAACCTAGTAGTAAGGCTCAACTCAGCAAACTAGTGTGTGAACGTGAACCCCAAAGCAGTTAAAAAAAAGTAAAAATAAATATGAGCACGACAGACACAAGCACTATGTACAGCTCCACCTTCATATCAGTTGAGTTTGAGTATCCCTACAGTCTCTAGCATTGTCTATCACCCTTCCTGATTCCTCAGTGTGCAACCAGACATGAGAGTCTCCCTTGGGCTTCAAGATAACATCACTACTGCACAGGATAACTGCTAGATCATGCTGTCTCTACCACAAGGACTCTGAGATAATGCCCTTTTCTTCAGGAAGAAGCTCAAATTTGAAGGAAGAAAATGTCCAAATAATATGATCAAGAAAACAGAGAAAAAAATCTAACCATATAAGCTTAAAATGGTTGCAGAAAAGTTCATAATCAAAGCTCAGAAGAGCACAAAAATGTCAAAATATCTGTGGGAAAACCTAAAAGAAATAATTCAAACTAGTTTAAATACCAGAAAGAAGTCATGGACAGGACTTCCGGAGTGGAGCCAAGATGACAGCATGAAACTAATATGATCCCAGAGCTTTTCCTTACCAAAAATAAATGAAGCCTGTACTCTGATATTCACATAACAGATTCACTAAGAAAAAGAGAAGATTCAAAGAAGTTTTCAACTGTAGACAATATGGAGTATCTTCAGTGAAAGTCAGACACATTTGGGGGAAGGGGGAAGTTAAGTCCAAGAGGCAGGAGAGTAGGAGAGCAGGTAAAGTCAGCAGGAGGCTTTTGACCACAGTGCAATCCTGATCTTGACAGCTTAACATAAGCAGAGGTCTTGACACCTATATAGCAAGCTAACAAGGAGGTCCTCAACCCCAAACAAAGTCTGAATCCTGAAAGAGGGGAAAAAAACCACTACAAAGACAAGACCTGGACTGCATTGGCAACATGTTGACCAATGACAAAACAGGGGTCAGATCACAGCCCCAGTCAAAAAGAAAAGCTTGTATCTATACTTCCTATACAAGAGGAGCACAGATAAGACAATAAAGACAAGCAAAAAGCTAAAAGAGCATTGACTATAGAAAACTAATTTACAGACAAAGATTATAACAATGCCATGGCTGAAGAAGAAAGTAATGAAAAATTAATACTTTCTATAAATTGGACTCAAATAAAAAAGCTCATTGATGAGTTTAAAAAACAATTTAAAAACCAAAGAAGATAGGAAGAAGAAAAATGGGAAAATGAAATGAAAATTATACAGGAAAATTATGGAAAACTGACCAAAGAAATCAAATCCAGTGAAAGTAAAAATAACCAACTAGAAAAGCAAACACAAAAAGCTAATTGAAGAAAATAAAACCCTAAAAACCAGAATTGAACAAATAGAAACCAATGAATCTACACTGGGAAAACATTAAACATATCAATTGCAAAACCAACAGATACTGTATGATTATCTCAATGGATGCTGAAAAAAAGCCTTTGATAAAATGCAGCATAAATTCCTACTAAAAACACTAGAAAATTTAGGAATAAATGGAGTTTTCCTTAAAATAATAAATATCATCTCTCAAAAATCATCAACAAATATATATAATGGGAATAAGTTCAGACCATTTCAATAAAATTAGGATGAAACAAGAATGCTCATTATCACATTACTATTCAATATAGTATTAGAAATGACTGTAATAACAATAAGAGAAGAAAAAGAAATTGAAGAAATCAGAATTGGCATTGAGGAAGCAAAACCCGAGATAAACATAGAAACTGTATGAACACAACTATATGGAGCTGTTTAAGAAATAGAATAATGGATCAACGGATCAGGAGAGGTTCAAAGGAAGTCACAGAGTACAGCAATCTACTATTTGAAAAGCCCAAAGATATCAGTTTTGGGGATATGAACTCACTATTTGACAAAAATTGTTGGGAAATCTGGAAAATAGTATGGCAAAAGCTAGGCAAAGATCCACGTCTCACATCCTATACCAAAATAACTTCATAATTAATGGGTACAGGACTTATACATAAAGAGCAATACCATAGATAAATTAATAGACCAAAAATTACCTATCAGATCAATGGAAAGGGGATAAATTTATGACTAAACAAGAAATAGGGTACATTATAAACTGCAAAATGAATAATTTTGGATATATTAAATTAGCAAGTTTTTACACTACTAAAATAAACACTGCCAAAATAAGAAGGAAAGAAAAAAGCTGGGGAAAAGGGAAAATACTCAATGTTGGAAAGGTTGTGAGAGGATTGGGACATTGATGCATTGGAAGTGGAGTTGTGAACTGATCCAGCCATTCTGGAGAGCAATATGAAATTATGTCAAAAGTGCAATAAAAATGGGTGCCTTTGACTCAGTAATTCCAATTCTAGGTCTATATCCAGAAGAAATCATTGAACAGAGAAAAGTCTCACATGTTCCAAAATATTCATAGCAGCTCTTTTTTGTAGTGGAAAGAATTGGAAAGTGAGGGCTTACCCATCAATTGGGGAATGGCTAAACAATTTATGGTATATGGATACAATGAAATACTATTGTTCTATAAGAAACCATAAATGGTCACACTCTAAAGAAGCATTAAAGGACTTATTGGATCTGATGCTGAGCGAAGGGTAGAACCAAGAGAACAAGGTACACATCACCAGCAACATTGTGAAATGAACAGCCTTGATGGAAGCAGCCACTTCCAGCAGTCCAAAGAGCTAGGACACCTGCACTAGACTATGAACTGCAGTATGCTCATCCAGAGGAATAAAAACAAAACATAATACACACACTCACACAAAAATCAGAGTCTGATGAACACTTTATAAAAATTATCTTTTATGTATGTCTTTCCCTGAATCATAATTCCTCATACTGAAAATTACTAACCTATTTATAAAAATATGTATGTGGAATGCTAAACTGACTGTTTTCCACTTAGGGGAGGGGGTGGGAAGGGAGGATGGAAGGAAATTTTGTAACTAAATAATATACATGTGCTTATGAATTAAAATAAATAAATAAAATTTTAAAAAGGAAGTTATGAAGGAATACATTTCTGATATTCTGGAACCAGAGTGCAAAATAAAAATGGAAAAACAAATGTATCTATCACCACTTCAAAGAAACCCAAAAATGGAAACTTCTATGATTATTATGCCTAAGTTCTAGAATTATTAAGTCATACAGAAAATATTGCAAGCAACAAGAAAGAAACAATTCAAATATCCTGGAAATTTAGTCAGGATAAAACAATATTTAGTTGGCTTTATACATAACCAAATGAAGATTAGGTTATAATATTCCAGAAGGAAGAAAAGTTTGAATTATAGCCAAGAATCACCTACAGAGCAAAATTGATGATAAAGCTTTAGGGAGAAAACAGACATTCCATGTAATAAATGATTATCAATCATTATGTATATAAAGCTCAGAGTTGATTAGAAATTTTTGCTATCAATTAGATGACTCAATAGAATCATAATATAGTAAAAAAACAAAAGCATAAGAAATTTAATAAAGTTAATTGCTGACTTTCCTACATGGGAAGATGATACTTGGAAATCATTAAACCACTTCATTTTTAAGGCAGTTAGAAATATAGATAGATAGATAGATAGATAGATAGATAGATAGATAGATAGATAGATAGATAAAATGCTCTGATATGAGTTAATTAGGAAGGGATGGTATCTAAAAAACATAGTTAAGGGGTGAGAGACTATATTCTAGGAGAAAGGGAAAGAGAAAGACAGAATAGAGTAAATTATATTACATAAAAGAGACAAAATAAATCTTTTGCAATGGAGACAGTAACAGGAAGGAGGTGAAAGGGAGTAGTGAATCTTACTCTCATCAGAATTCACTCAGTAGAAGAAATAACATACATACTCATTCAGGTTTTAAAAAAAAAACATCTGCTACTGGAAAGGTGAAGGTGAAGGGGGAAAAAGAAGAGGATGATTGGAGAGACACCATACTGAGGAAGTGGGTGATTTGAAGCAAAACACTATTGAGGAGGGAGTGAAAGTAGAGAGAGAGAAAAGAAAACGGGGGGGGGGGTGGAGATACGATATAGAGAAAAATATTTAGTAATAGTAACTGTAAAAAATATTTAGTAGCAAATTTAACTGAAAAGACCTCATTTCTAAAACAGAAAGAGAAGTGAATTGAACTGATTAAATTAGGAAAAAATCCCCAATTGTTTAATAGTCAAAAGATATGATTACTTTAGAAGTAGTAATTGAAGTTATCTATAGCCATATGGAAAAAAAAAGTTTAACCTAATTATTGATTGGAGAAATATAAATTAAAACAATTCTGAGTTACAATCTTATATCTCTTAGATTTTCTAGAGAATAGGGAAGAAAAATGACAATTGTTCGAAAGGATATGAGACATTAATGTATTTTTCAAAGAGTTGTGAACTGATGCAGTCACTCTATGGAACAATTTGCAACTATGCCCAAAGGCCTCTTTTACCAAGCAATGCAACTGCTAGATATATTCAATATCATAAGAGACTGAAAAAATAGAAAAAGAGAAGTGTTGTGTGTACAGAAATAATTATACCAGTTTTTTTTTCTGCTGTCAAACATATGGAAATTGAGGGGATGCCCAACTATTGGGGGAAGACTGAACATGTGATTGTGGTATGCGGTTGTGATGGAATACTATTTTGTTCTATGAAATAAGCCGAATGGTCTCAGAAAAATGTAAACTTACTTGATGCATATTGAAATGTTCTATGTACAAAGTAATAGTCATTTTGTAAGATGTTCAGTAGAAAATGACAACTCAGCAATACACTGAGCCAAGACAACTCTAAAGCACTTATGATGAAAAATGCTAATCATTTCTAGGGAAAGAACTATGGCATCGGAATATAGAGTAAAGCATATTTTTTTAACTTCATTAATTTTCTTACAGTTGCTTTTTTTAGGTAAGTCTTTGTATTCTTTCACATTAATATGATTGGTATCTTTTGCATTATTACACATGTATAAACTATATCAAATTTCTTCTTTCCTCAAGGAGGAAGGTAGAGAATTTTGAATTCAAAGTTTTAAAATGAAAGATAAAATTTTTTTTATATATAACTTATAAAAATCCAAAAGTAAATGAACTTGTTTAATTTTTAAAATGTTAAAAATTATGAGGTTCAGAATTCTACCTATACCTTGACAGAGAAGCAATGAACTCATTCACAGGATATATTTCTAGAAATAACCAAGGAAAGAATTTGCTTTACATGACTGTGCACATTTGCTATGCAGGTTTTCCCTTTTTTTGATTATATGAGAGAAATAATATGAAGAGAAAATAAAATTTTGTTCAAACAAAAGGAATCTGAAGGACTGGAAAAATTCAAGATCCTTTATGCAAAGAGGGATATTTAAAAATATTCCAGAAGGGGTTATTTAGAATAGTAGAGAAGGAAAGGGTCAATGATGACTTTGTGTTATGCTTCAAGGATAGAAAATGGAGTAAAAATTCCTCCTAAACCCATAAATAGTTATCTGTCCCTCTTTTTGCATTTGAAAAAGAAGGTAAAGCAAGTGAGTAAGTGTTGACCGACCTACAAGCAAATAGTTAAGGCTTATGCAACAGACAATTACTGAATGTGGTCTCTGGCTATTAATTATATACCAGAAAGGACACCTACTTCCTGATTGATGACACTTCAGTGTAGAAACTACTCTCACCTTCTTTCCTTTTGGGATTCAACCACCATGTTATCAGTGCTGCACCTGCGTCTTTGTTGTCCCTTGCAGAAATATTCTGTGATACCATCATCATTTTTAATCATCCTGTAACTATGAGAACCTGCTGGATTTCTTCCAAGGCCAGAGAAGGACACATTAGAGTCATTAGCCTTTTGCTTGTTTAGATGTTAAAGGGAAGACATTGGACTATGTGACAGAATCACTCTCAACAGTAACAGAATTGCTATCTTAGAGTTTAAAAAATGCACTTTCTTTGTATGGAACACATTAAAAACAAGTAATTGGAGTTTGTCGCGAACATGGGATACTGACTAACCAAATTAAAGCTCATTTGGTCATAAATCAGATGTTGTTTCACTTTGTATTTATCAGCTGAAAATGGGAACTACAAAGTTAAAAAAATAATGATGATAATGGCCAAGCCTGTAACAAACTGCATGACATTGACAAGTATATGGTGAATCAGCTACTGTAGTGCATTTTTCATTAGGAGTCGATAGAGTCTGTGAAACTGTCAAATGTTAAGTAGCTTACCTTCTGCTCTTTGCAGAAAGGTTAATGGATACAGCACGTTTTCCACTATAACTCTGAAAAACAAAGAATGACAAATTGGTAGGTTGTGGTATTTGTTTTCCCTCTTTTTTTAAAAAAAAGACAACTTTGTTTCATAATCTATAGAGTAAATACCATATAAAAACTCTTAACTATTAAAATGTGTTAGTGGTCCATCCACCACCATTTCAAGTAGAGAATACCTAGAGACACTTTACTGTAAATAATCAGGATTTTTGACTTGGCTTGAATGTGGGGTTTTTAATTCTTCTGAATTAAACCATACAATTTGTTTTGGAATTCTCCATCTTTTCCTTGATAGTTATGTAGCTGTGTTTGTGTGTGTGTGTGTGTGTGTGTGTGTGTGTGTGTGTGTGTGTGTGAGAGAGAGAGAGAGAGAGAGAGAGAGAGACAGAGACAGAGACAGAGACAGAGAGAGACAGACAGAGAGACAGAGACAGACAGACAAAAAGAGAAAAAGAGATCCACAGACACAGAGACTCAGAGATACAGAAAGAGAGAGAGAGAGAGAGAGAGAGAGAGAGAGAGAGAGAGAGAGAGAGAGAGAGAACGAACAATCTGTGCAGCAAGCAAGCATTGTTTTAATCATTTGGGTCTTCTGAAATTTTTGTATGAAGACAAATCAAAATCAGACGTCTTTATTTTTTAAGAAAATTGAGTTTTCATTAGATCAACTTGGATACTAATTCTTCCAGTACTATTGTAAATGACTAATTATTTATAAATACTTTATAATAGTGGCATATTCCCAAGTAATGACTTGTGCCAGTTTCCACTGAGGCAAGGGTACAAAATACTAAAGAAAATAATATGAATACATTTAGATTATAAAAATGCTTTCCTTTGTTTTCTAAGTTTTTCAAACTCATATGCTTTTGTAACCTTTCCAACATCTATGGTACCCACTTGAATTTCCAAATTATTTTTAATCTTTTATTGATTCTGAACACACTATAGAATTTTATTATATTGCTTCTTTGTTGCTTATCAGTTGATAAACATCCAATATTTTCCTTTTTATTTCTTTTAATCTTGATATAGTAACATAAAAAATTCTCTGTTATGTCTTTCTCTTCATCATATAGCACCTTTCCTGTGGTTCTGCTGCTGAAATCTCAATATTACATAATTATTTTTTGTAGGAGAACTTTCATTTGCATTTGACTTCCTTTATTTAGCTAAGAGTTTTTTTTCATATAATTGAAATTCTTATTCTGTTTGGGGATAATAAGCTCTACTGACTAACACAAATTCATCAAGAAAACATGATTCTATTATAAATATTTGCTCTGACTTTGAGGAAAAAACATCCCCCAAACCCTACAAACTACCATATATAGTCAATAGAAAGAGCATCTCAGAAATGTGTTAAAAATAAATAATCACATTTTTCTAGTCCCTCCATCAAATTTGCAATTTCAGCACAATTTAAATGATGTTTCATTACTATCATTTAAAGTCCAATATATATTCTAGATATCATTTATTGAATAGAACAAAAAACAAAAGCCCCAGCATACAATAAACAAAAGAAGCACAAGTACATAAAACTTCTGAATTGTTTATTTTGTATATCAAAAAGAATTTTATTCCACAAGTTTTTTGTGAAATCTTATGTAGAAATTTGCTTAATAAACCTTACCCTGAATTTTTCAGTGGAAATGCATTTGTATGCAAATTACACTGAACAATGTACACCTGAAAATATGATGTTTTGCATTTTTCCTAAAGCAAAAAAAAAAGCTATAGGACATTTGAAGGATATTTGATTTGAAAATGCTTCTGAATAGGATTATTAAAGAAAATCTCACATCTTTTTATGACTGGCACAATAATGGTATATGGTGTACTCAGATTAATTTTAACTAGCACACAATAAAGAAATCATTTCTAGCAGTTTTCTTAACTTGTATTACAGCTTATGCCCATATTTATTACAGACATATGAAAAAAATATTTTCTCTTATAAATGCTATCACATAAGCTATGATTTCTCAGTTTGAGGTACTGGGTTACAGGGTAAAAAATGAAGATATAAAAAATTAAAAAGAAATATAGGAGCAGTTTAGTTGACCCCAGATTATCCTGGCATGGAACAAAATTATATTACAACCAACTCTATTCATATATAAGGGTATGAAAGTGACAACTGCAAGAACCTTTTCCCAAATGTTTTGTTTTATTCAGAAGTATATAACACATATCTGTAAAAGCTGATGAATCTAGCAAACATGCCTGCTGAGTTCTTATTGGCAAAAATATAGCACTTGAACATGCTATAAATGAGGTTTGACAAAAAGGTCAGTTTTTGCCCTAAGGTAAGCTTCTATCTGACAGTGTCATACCTGAATTGCTGTCAAGTAAACAAAACAAAAATAAAATCTGTTATCATCTTTTATACTGAACTAAGACAGATTTTCCATAATTTGATTATCTGAACAATAATACTGAGAGAAATATGCACTTAAAATTTTCTTTTGTTCTTTAACACACAAGCATTTGTAAAACTTAAAGTCAATTGATTCAAATCTTTGGCAAATTTGCCTTTTTTTACTTAAAATTCATAGAGGTGGTAAAGAAAATTAATGGAAAATTAGCATCTACAAAAATAATTTGAGAAGCAGAATTACAAAATTCATTAACAATTCATGTGGTAAGACATTAAGATGGTGACCATATATTGTGAGCCTTGCCCATTACACATGCAAAGTTCTTTACAAAGCCATGAATGTTCTAGCATAATGCAAAATTCCATAGGGAAATAAATCAAGAGGAATACTGACTACAATAAGCAACTGTTCATTTTTTAAAGGAAAGTCGATATTTCATATCTGAAACACTACTCTAATCTACTGTATCCTATTTCAAAATAGCTTTCTCAGCTTTATGAGTAGGGGCAGCCTGCAAGCACAATTACTTAGTTACTCTTAGATCACACATTCTGGACATGTTCAATAGCATTATCAACATATGTATGGAAACAGAGATTAGATGATATGTAATAGAGATTATAAGTGTACATTAAAACATATATTCATGAGAATATGAGTATGATAATACATGAGTCGAAGACATATATACACAAAACATGTATATTTGTATATGCCAATGTATATCCACTATTTCCCTGGTCAAGTCTCTTAAAAGCATTGTAGTTATTATTGCATTAGGTATATGAGGACACATGAATTTTAGGGACAAATTCACATAGCATTTTAAATAGAAAAAGGTCTTAGATGAAAGTAATTGTAAATTAAAGAATAAAGTACTTTAACTTAGGCAGATATCAACATGCTGATTGAGAAAAATTTGAAAGAAGGAGAGGAGGAAGGAAGGAAGGAAAGGAGGGATGGAGGGAGGGAAGGAGCAAGGGAATGAGAGACAATGGGAGGGAAAAGGAAAACAAATATAAAGTTTCTCATTAGCATAAAAATAAGTTTGAATAATTTACTACATTCCAGGATAATGCAAGATACATTAAATAACAATTAATTTGACATATCAATTTTGGGAAAAAGGTAATCATTTTGTATCATATTTAAAACATGACTAAACTAGGACAAATAAATGCCAAGTGACATGCCTTGGTTTATACAACTATTGTTTGAAACTAAATTTGAATTCAGGTATTTTGACTCCAATCCTTAACTTGCTGCATTTATCTGATTAGTTTAATTCACGATAGCATTGATATTTCTATTTTTTTATTTATGGCTATCACAAGTATTTCTCTCTCAGCCCTTGTTAGAGAGCCATTTCTGTTTCAAATAGTATCTTTTAGGTGGAAAAAAATAGAGAAGTGATTGTTACATTGAAAAATCCCCCCAATACATAAAACACTGGATTGATAATAGCCTATCATATTACTTCATTCACATTCTGCTTGCACATTATAATTTTGCTATATATTTTTTCAAATTTTTATATTGGTAGTTATTGTTTCCATTTATATATAGTGTGATATTGGTTTTTTGTCTCTCCTAGCTGATTCAGTTCATATAGATCTTATTTTGTTTCCCTGTATTAAAAATAGATATAATTTCTATAAAACATATAAAATTCCATTATATTATTGTAAGAAAATATGTTCATTCATTCTCCAGTAATTGGAAATCTATTTTGTTTCAAATTCTTAGCTTTCACCAAAAGAAAATAAAAAGTAAAATTATTTCAGAAATGCAAGAACTTTTTTTATTATTCTTAGATTTCTTGGCAAAAAATTCTGGTAATAAAGACTTTAATTCAAGTGTCAGATATTTTAATCACATTATTTGCTTAGTTAAAATTTATCTAAGGATATGTGACATTTCAGTGAACTCTCAACAAAGAATTAGTATTCTGATAATTCCACAACTCCTCCAGGACCAATTTTATTTTGAAGACATCATTTTTTAAATTTGTGAAGTGTGATGTGAAACTGATGAGAAGTTTTAATTTGCTTGCTCATATACTTTTATATTTTATCAATTGATAGAGTGTGTATGGTCATTATATCTCTAGAATGCCAAAGTATTATGAGAAAAAATTAATGCATTTTCCCATTTGATCACTTTTTATTCCACATGCATTTATTTTATGTATGTAGAAACTTTTAAGTATCAATTAATTAAATTATTTATAAATATTTCTATTTCTAGCAAAATATCATTTAATTATTGCCATGAGAAGTATATTATCAGTTTCTAATAAAATATTTGTATTTAAATGTTTAAAAAGGTCATGCATAACTTAAATATCAGAATTTATGCTAATGTTGAATTCTGTTAGACTACTGCCTAGTTCTCTCATCGAATTTTAACAAAAAAGTAGTGTTTTCTACTTGATCAAATGTAATGTTATGATTTTCTTTTGTTTGTGATTCCCCTTTGTTGATTCCATTTCATTGATCTTTTTTGGAAACAATGTCAGAAATAAATTGATGACTGTTGCTTTATTATGTATGTTGAATATTCTATTGATATTCTTGTTTCATGCTTACTTTTTTCCCATCATGTCCTTTACTAGTTTAATTCCTTGGTATTTATCCAGATGAATTTTAATATTATTTTACCAAGTTCCATACACCTCTTGGTACTTTTAGGTAAACATTAAAAATGTAACTTAATTTTAGTTGTATTGAGAATTTTAATATACCTTCAGAGCTTTGCCATGAACTGTGAATATTACTTCATCTATATAAACTACTCTTTATTTCATAAAGAAATACTTTGGAATTGAATCTATATAAGTCATTTTGTGATTTCATAGGTCTATCTCAAGATATTATATAAGTTTTGAAAACAGGATTTCCCTTTCTTTTATGTTTCTAAGGACATTATTAGCATATGAAAATGTTGTTGACAATTGAGGAAAAAAATTTACAGCCTGAAAACTTGTTGAAGCTATTAATTTTCATAAGTCATGTCTTTCATGATTCTCTTACAAATAAATATGACATCAACAGTCAATTACAGAAATTTTATTTCCTTTTTTCCCCTCTCAAAATGCCTCCAATTTCTTTCTTTTCCAGGTATTGCTTTTAGCAATATTACTGGTATGAGCATTCTTCATCCCCCTATATTAATTGAAAAATAGACTATAATACCAACATTTTATATGTTTTCTTCTGCTTTTAAATAAAAGATTTATGTGAAATTAAAAAAAATATCCTTTTGACTTCCAATCAAGATGGTGGAGAGAAGACGAGCACTGTGCTAATGAAACCTGGTTTCCCCTCAAAAATAACATTTATGAAACATCTTAAGAGAAATTTGATAGACAAAAGCCAGAAAAAGAAGATATGAGAAGACTATCTACCTCACGCTCTGCCCCCAGGGACCATAGCCAAGCAGAGAACATACAGCCAAGGCAGGGGCAGGAATGGCAGGGTGAAGGCAGAGTATTGCTCTTAACCATGTACACTTTAGTGAGTGGTGGGTCCAAGTTGCAACTTTGGCCATGGAATCTTTGGCTGGAGGAGTGGAGGCCTGTTGATTCCCAGCTGGGCTAGAGGGCATTCCAGCAGAGATATTGGCATAGCATGGCTGGATATCAACATGGGTTTGGGGACTTGAGCTCCATATTTCTAACAGAATCCCATTATCAGAACAAAAAGTAACTCCCCTTCCACCCCTCAGACTCAGGTGGGCAGTGGAGCTCCCTCAGATGAAAGGGAGATTAACTACCTTCCCCAATACCAAGCCCATTGTTCAAAGAAAATTCATACCCCTGCTGCCACTCCTCACTCCCACCAGGTTGAGGAAGAGAGGTTCAAACACTCCAGGGAAAGCAGCAAGCACCTCCCTACTGCTGGCCCACTGGGAGCTACGAAGCCAGGTGAACAAAGACTCTAGGGTTTTCAAAATCAAACTTCTGAGAGCCAGTCCTTCCTGCAACACAAGTTCCTAGGAAAATGAACAAAGGCCAGAAGAAGGGGATTCCCACTGAGAAATACTTTGAATTCACAGATTGTAACACATAGAGATCTAGAAATTCTGAGGAGAACATGAATTTGTCTCCAGCCCAGAAAGTTGTCCTTGAAGAAATCAGGAAGGAATTTAAAAACCAATTTGAAAAATTGGGGAAAAAACTCAAGAGAGAATTAACAGGTTGCAAGAGAAAATTAACATCTTGCAACATGAAAACAAATCCTAGGAAAATACAATTGGACAAATACAATAAGAAAGTAATTTTCTCAGATATCCAACTGGGAAAAAAGCAAAAAGAAATAATTCTTTCAAATTGATACTTGGGTAATTGAAAAACTCCCTCAAGAATAAAACTGACCAATTGGAAAAGGAGTTGCAGAAGGTAAATGAAGAAAATTCTTCTCTAAAAATAAGAATGGATTCTGTGGAAACTAATGAATTCTTGAGACAGCAACACTCTATTAAACAAAACTAAAATATTGAAAAATAGCAGAAAATTTAAAACACCTCATTAGAAAAACCACTGACCTTGAGAATTGATTGAGGAGAGACAACCTAAGAATTATTGGGGTTCCTGAAAATATTGAAAAGGAAAAAAAAGCCTGGACTTAATAATAGAAAATTAAGTAAAATCCCCATGTAATCAGGGTAACAGAGGGAAAAATAGCTGTTGAAATAATATATCCATCTCATCAGGAAAGGGATCCAAAAGTGAAAACACCAAGGAAAATTGTGGCCAAATTCCAGAACTATCAGATAAAAGAGACAATCCTGCAAACAGCCAGAAAGAAACAATTTCAATAACAAGAAGCCACAGTAAGGATTATGCAGTATCTGGCTAAAGCACTATTAAGGGATCAAAGGGCCTGGAAATAGATATTCCAAAAAGCAAGGAAGATTGGAATGTAGCCAAGAATTCACTATCTGGCAAAACTGAGTGTTCCCTTCCAAGGGAAAAGATGGACATTTAACAAAATGGGAGACTTTCAACATTACCTAGTGAAAAGACCAGAGCTAAATAGAAAATTTTGCATCATACAGGAGACTGAATAGATAAATAAAAATGGTAAAAAAAATGGTAAAGGAAAAAAAATCCTCTATCCAATAAGATGAAACTGGCTATATCCTCACCTGGGAGAAAGATTATCATAACTCTTGAGAATTAGAACTCTCTTATAGAGAATATACTTATCCAGAGGTGAAGGAAACTCATGACTTTTCTGTGACTCACATAGGATGATTTAAAAACAACACCTCCTTAAAAAGGGGGGCAGTAAAGAGACAGGAAGATAGAGGAGATAGAATGAGGTAAATCCTCATTACATTAAGAGGTAGAAAGAATCTATTGTAATAGAGGGGAAGAAGGGAATAGGTGAGAACCAACTGAATCTTACTATCATCAGATTTGCCTTAAAGTTAACATAGACACACAGACACACACAAAGTTAATTTAAGAAATTTATCTGACCTTGTCAGTATTCAAGGGGGGAAATGGGGAGGGAGGAGGAAAGAGGGACATAAGAGAATGAAGAGAAGGAAGACTGGAAAAAGGAAAAGGGGAAACAAAAGGGAGGTAGTTGGATATAGGAGGGAAAACACACTGAATGTAGTAGAAATCAGAAACAAAATACTGGAAAATATGGATAAAGTGAAAAAGGGGGAAAAGTACAAAAAGAGGGAAGATAGCACGGAGGGCAATAAAAAGTAATTATAGCATTGAATATTAATGGGATGAACACTCCCTTAAAACATGAGCAAATAGTCAAGTAGATTAAAAACCAGAATGCTACAATATGCTGGTTACAAGTAACTCATTTGAAGCAGAGAGATCCATAAAACAATAGAGAGAGAGTAAAAGTAAAAGTTTGGAGGAAAAGATATTTTGCTTTGCTTGAAGTGAAAAAAGCAGGAGCAGCAATCCTTACCTCAGACAAAGCAGCTGAAAAAATATATAGTGTTAAAAGCAAAAAGGAAGTAAACTATATCCTCCTAACGGTACCATAAACAATAAAGTAATTTCCAGACTAAATATGCATATACCCAATGGTATAACATCCAAATTCTTGAAGAAGTTGCAAGAACTAATGGAAGACATAGACAGAAAAACTCTACTAGTGGAAGACTTCAACCTCCGTCTCTAAGATTTAGATAAACTAATCATAAAATAAACAAGAAGGAAGTTAAGGAGGTAAATAGATTGTTAGAAAAAATGATACGATAGACTTATGGAGGAAACTGAATGAGACTAGAAAGGAATATACTTTCTTTTCTTCACTACATGGAACTTACATGAAAATTGACCATGTACTAGGCCATAAAATCCTATGATCAATTGCAGAAAGGCAGAAATAGTGAATACATCTTTCTCAGATCACAATGCAATAAAAATCATTTACAACATTGGACTAGGGAGATATAGATCCAAAACTAATTGTAAACTAATTAACCTCATTTTAAAAAATGTTCAAACAATAAATTATAGAAAGAATTATTTTATCCTAGATAATGACAATAATGATACAATATATCAAAACCTATGGGATTCACTCAAGGTGGCTATATCAGGGATATAGCCTATACCCAGATAGCTATATATAGCTATCATATCTTTAAATACTTTCATGAATAAATTAGAGAAAGAGGAAATCAATGATCTAAATATACAACTAAAACATTAGAGAAAGAACAAATTAAAAAACCACAATTAGGGTAGCTGGGTGACTCAGTGGATAGAGCACTGGCCCTGAAATCAGGACTACCTGATTTCAAATCCACCCTCAGAAACTTAATAATTACATAGTTGTTTGGTGCTGGGCAAGCCGCTTTACCTCCATTGCATTGGAGAAACAAAAAAAAAACCTAAAAATATCTCAACTCAATACCAAATTTAAATTCTAAAAATTTAAAGAGAAATTAAAAAAAATCAAAATCAATAAAATTATTGAACTAATAAAAAACTTAAGAGTTGTTTTTTTATGGAAAAAAGCAATAGAACTGATAAACTTCTGGTCAATTTGATTAAAAAAAGAAAGAAGAAAACCTAATTGCCAGCATCCTAAATGGAAAAGGTGAACTCACTACCAAAGAGGAAGAAATTAAAGTAATACTTCAGAATTATAGTGCCCAACTCTATTCCAATAAATTGGATAATCTAAGTGAAATTAATGAATATTTACAAAAATATTAACAGCCCAGGTTAAATGAAGAGGAAATTAAATACATGAAAAATGCTATCTATGAAAAAGAAATTCAAAAAGACATTATTGAACTCCCTAAGAAAAAATCTCCAGGGCCAGATGGTGAATTCTATCAAACATTTAAGGAACAATTTCTTCTAATTTTTATATAAATTCTTTGGAAAAACAGGTGAAGATGGAACTCTGCCTAACTCTTTCTGTGAAATCCATATTGTGTTGATCCCTAAACCAGGAAGAGTTAAAACAGAAAAAGAACATTAGGGGCAACTAGCTGGCACAGTGGATAGAGCCTTAGAATCAGGAGTACCTGGGTTCAAATTCAACCTCAGATACTTAATAATTACCTAGCCGTGTGGCCTTGGGCAAGTCACTTAACCCTGTTGCCTTGAAAAATGTAAAAAAAAAAGAACATTATAGGCCTATCTCCCTGAAGAATATAGATGCAAATATCTTAAATAAAATCTTAAGAAAATGATTACAAGAAATTATCACTAGGATAATACAATATGACCAAGCAGGATTAATCTCAGGAATGCAGGATTGGTTCAATATTATGAAAACGGCCAGTAAAATTAATTATATCAATAAAAAACCTATCAGAAATAATATGTTTATAACAGTAGTTGCTGAAAATATGTTTGATGCAATTTAGCACCCATCCCTACTAAAAGCATGAGAGAGTGTAGGAATAAATAGATTGTTCCTTAGAATAATAAGCAGCATCTGTCTGAAGCCATCAGCAACCATTATAACCAATGGGGATAAACTAGAGCCATTCCCCAAAACATCAGCATTGAAATAAGGATGCCCATTATCAACACTACTATTCAATTTTATATTATAAATGTTAGTTTCAGCAGAGAATAAAAAAAAGAAATTGAAGGAATTAATTGGGAAGGAAGAGACAAAACTCTCACTCTTTACAGATGACATGATGGTATAAGTAGAGAATCTCAAAAAATTTTCTAAAAACTACTAGAAAAAATCAGCAACTTTAGTAAAGTTATAACATATAAAATAAACCCTCATAAATCCTCAACAATTCTCTCTCTCTCTCTCTCTCTCTCTCTCTCTCTCTCTCTCTCTCTCTCTCTCTCTCTCTCTCCATATATATATATATATGTGTGTGTGTGTGTGTGTGTGTGTGTGTGTGTGTATTTGACTATCAAGATACAGAAGAAAGAAAGAGCTAGAAAGAGAAATCCCATTCAAAGACACATCACATAATATAAAATACCTGGAAGTCTATGTGCCAAGGTAGAAAACTTTCTGAAAACAATTATAAAATACTTCTCACAGAAATTAAATATTTAAATAATTGGGAAAATATCAACTTCTCATAGATAGGTCAAGCTAATATAATAAATATGACAATTTTACAAAAAGTAAACTACTTGTTTAGTGACTTATCATTCATAATTACAGAAAAGTACTTTAAAGAGTTAGAAACATTGTAAGTAAACTCAGATGGAGAAATAAAAAGTCAAGATTTTTCAGGGATTCAATGAAAAAAAGTGCAAAAGAAGATGGCTTAGCCTTACTAGATATAAAATTATATTATAAAGCATCAGTCATCAATATTCTCTTTTATTGGCTAAGAAATAGAGTGGTGGATCTGTGGAATAGACTAAGTAAATTAGCATGAAATGATTATTGTAATCTGCTATTTGATAAACACAAAGAGTCCATCTATTGGAATAAAAACTCTCTATTTGATTAAAAACTGTTGGGAAAATTGGAAGTTAGTATGGAAGAAACTTAGATTAGATCAACAACTCACACCCTATATGAAGATAAGATCAATATGGATACAGGATCTAGACATAAAAAATAAAACAATATTATAAACAAACTAGGATATCAAGGACTAGTTTACCTGTTTGACTTGTGGAATGGGAAGCAGTTTATGACCAAAGAAGTGATGGATAATATCATTAAAAACAAACTAGACAATTCTGATTACATTAAATCCAAAAGTTTTTGCATAGACAAAAACCACTGTAACCAAGTTCAAAAGAAACATGTAAATTGGAAAGTAATTTTTACAACTAGTATTTCTGACAAAGGACTCATTTCTAAAATATACAGAGAACTGAATGAAATTTTAAAAAAAAGCCCTTCCCCAATTGACAAATGGCCAAAGGATATGAAAAAGGAATTTACAGATGATGAGATCAAAGTGATCCTTAGTCATATGAAAAATTGCTCTAAATCACTAATTATTCGAGAAATGAAAATTAAAGCATCTCTGAGATGTCACCTCACACCACTCCAACTGGTGAAACTGAGAAGGAAGGTCAGTGACCAAGGTTGGAAGGGTTGTGGGAAATCTGGGACACTAATATTTATTAGTGGAGCTCTGAACACATCTAACTATTTTGCATAGTGATTTGGAATTACGCCCAAAGGGCAACAAAAATGTGCATCCTGTGGTGGCTAGGTGGTGTAGTGTATAGAGCACCAGACCTGGAGTCAGGATTACCTGAGTTCAAATCTGGCCTCAGACGCTTAATAATTACCTGGTGTGTGGCCTTGGGCAAGCCACTTAATGCCATTGCCTTGCAAAAATTAAAAGAAAAATGTTCATGCCATTTGATCCAGCCATATCACTACCGGGACTATACTCTGAAGAGATGATTAAAAAGGGTCAAAACATAACTTGTACAAAAATATTCATAGCATCCTTGTTTGTGTTGGCAAAAAATTGCCAATTGGGTGAATGTCCATCAGTGGTACATGTATGTCATGGAAAACTAATGATCTCTTAGAAACAAGGAGGGATGGGAATTCAGGGAAGTCTGGAAGTATTTGCATGAATTGATGCTGAGTGAGATGAGCAGAACCAGAAAGCATTGTATAACCTAACAGCAACATTGGAGTAATGATCAAACTTAATGGACTTGCTCATTCAATTGGTACAACAACCATGGAAAATTTTAGTGTATCTGTGAAGAAGAATATCTTCTGTATCCAGAGAAAGAATTATGGAGTTTGAACAAAGATCAAAGACTTTTACCTTCAATTAAAAAAAAAAGTTATCATATGATTTTGCTATCTCTTGTACTTTATTTTTCTACCTCAAGGATATGATTTCCCTCCCATCACATTCAAATTAGGTCAATGTATACCATGGAAAAAATGTAAAGACTAACAGGCTGCCTTTTGTGGGGCATGGGCAGGGAGGGAACAAGTTTAGGGTGAAAATTGCAAAATTCAAAACAAGTAAAATCTTTCTTTTATAAACAAACAAAAAAAGACAGTAATAATAGAGTAATGGCCAAGTGGATTAAGACAGGTACAAAAGAAACAATAGTAATTGACTTTAGTAATTTATTCTTTGACAAAGAGATTGGATTGTGGGATAATAAATCACTATTTGACATAAAGTTTTAGGAAAATTGGAAAATAATATGACAAAAACTAGGCATAGACCCATATGCCCCAATTTTTACCTAAAGATGTTAAAAATTGATTCAGGATTTAGACATGTAGCATGATATCATAGAACATTTAACAGACCAAGAAATATAATGTCAGTTCCATGGAAAATTGACAAATTTATGACAAATCAACAACATACATTAAAAATTGCAAAATAAATGGCTTTGATCTTATTGATTTAAAATGGTTTGCTACTAATGAAACCAATGCTGTCAATATATGAAAGAAAGCAAAATGTTTTGAAACAATTTTGACAGCTACTGGTTCTTATAAAGGTCTCATTTATAAATTATGAAGAGGTTGAGTCAAATTTATACATCATTTACCAACTGAAAAATGGTCAAAGGGAATGAACAGGCAGTTTTCAGATAGAGAATTGAAAACTTCCTTCATTTGAATTAAAGCTCCAAATCATTACTGATTAGAGAAATGCAAATTAAAGCAGCTGTAAGGTAACTCCTCACACCTATCAGATTTTTTTTTTTTTAGGTTTTTGCAAGGCAAAGGAGATTAAGTGGCTTGCCCAAGGCCACACAGCTAGGTAATTATTAAGTATCTGAGACAGGATTTGAACCCAGATACTCCTGACTCCAGGGCCTGTGCTTTATCCACTAAGCCACCTAGCTGCCCCCCACACCTATCAGATTAACAAAGATGACAAAAAGGGAAAATGAACAGGGATTCATGAAAATGTAAAGGGGTTCTGGGAGGAAGGGAATATTAATGCATTGTGTATGGAGTTGTAAACTACTTCACCCATTCTGGAGAGCAGTATGGAACTAAGCCCAAAGAGCATTAAAAGTGTTCATACTCTTTGACTCCACAATTCCAAAACTAGCCTTATATCAAGAAAGTATAAAAAAAACCATGAAAAGTCCTAGGTGTTCCAAAATATTCATATTTACTCTTTTTTGTAATAAAAAGAAATTTGAAATTTAGGGGATGCCTTCAATTAGGGATTGGCTGAACACACTATTGTATATTAATTCTATAGAGTACTATTGCTCTATAAGAAACCGTGAATGGTCTGACTCTAGAAAAGCATGGAAAGAATTATATGAAACTATGATGGTAGAGGAGTCAACATAATATTGCATGTATTGACAATTACCCTGTGAATTGTTCAAGTTTGAACATCAGTTTAAAGAGCTAGGACAATCCTGGGAAATATATTATGATGATGCCATTGACATCCAGAAGAAGATAAAACAAAATAAAACAAAACCAAAAGCTACAGAATATGAGTGAGCACTGTGTTGAATTTTTAAAATTTCTCTTCTGTTTTTCCTTGTTATCCCAAGGTTTTCTTTCTTTTCACTTAGTCCTAATTCTTCATATAGAAAATGACTAATTGGCGGAGCCAAGATAGCAACAAGAGAGGATCATCTCTTAGGTGCTTTCTCTTAAAACTTGTAAGCTAAGGACTCTAACTAAAATTTTTGAGAGACAGAACCCACAGAGGGACCTAGTTAAGCAATTCTCTGACTGAAGGTAACATGGAAAAGAGTGGAAAGGCTTTCCTCCCCGAGGTTGGAGGGGTGGCCCGCAAGAGGGGTGGCCCACCAGAGGGGTGGCCTGCCAGAGCAAGGAACATCAGCCTCCCAGAGGCAGCCCCAGGCTGCTGGGAGCCATGGCTCACAGCAGAGGGGAGGGGGTTTCCTGTAATACACCCCAGGGAGCACCAGGCACAACTTGGGGTAATGAGGGGGGGCATCTGCTAGAGCAAGCACGTGAAGCCCAGACCTCAGGGCACACAGTGAGCAGCATGGCCACAGCAGCCATGATCCAGGAACAGGAAGCAGAAGCTGGTAAGCAGGAGCACCCAGGGCATGAGTACAGAGCCTAGGAAGGAAGCAGAAAGAAAATGCCAAGCTCTGTCCTCTGTCCCTGGAACAGGACTCTGAAGTTCTGACCACATTCAGATCCTGATTGCATCCGAGGACCCCCATAGAACAGCAGGGCTCCCCACAACTCAGCCCTGTGGCAGAGGGGGAAGCTTATGGTCATTCACAGACAAGGAGAGAGGACAGAGCCTCAAACACTGAGATCCATGTGGGAATATCCCAAAAGCTCAGGAAGCAACCCAAAACCAAACTCAGGCTAGGAAAATGAGTAAGCAGAGAAAAAAGAGGAACAACATTGAGAAATACTTTGCCTGTGATCCCAAGAAGAATCAAAACACTCTATCTGAACATGAGGAAATCCAAGTAACTACATCTAAAGAATCCAAGAAAAACAGAAATTGGGTTCAGGCTATGACAGAGCTCAAAAAAGACTTTGAAAATCAAGTGAGGGCTATAGAAGAAAAATTGGGAAAATAAATGAGAGAGATGCAGGAAAAAAATGAAAATGAAGTCAGCAGCTTAGTCAAGGAGATCAAAAAAAAAATGCTGAAGAAAATAGCATGCTGAAACCCAGCTTAGTTCAAATGGATAAAACAGTTCAAAAAGTTACTGAGAAGAAGAATGCTTTAAAAAGCAGAATTGGCCAGATGGGAAAAGATACAAGAAAGCTCTCTGAGGAAAACAAATCCTTCAGACAAAGAATAGAACTCAGGGGAAATTGCTGATTTTATGAGAAATTGGGACTCAATACTTCAAAGCCAAAAGAATGAAAAATTAGAAGAAAATGTAAAACATCTCATTGGAAAAACAACTGATATAAAACAGATTTAGGGAAGATAATTTAAAAATTAATGGAATACCTGAAAGTCATGATCAGGAAAAGAGCCTTGACATTATTTTCAAAGAATTATTATAGGAAAATTGCCTTGATATCCTAGAAGCAGATGGAAAAATAGAAATGGAGAGAATCCACCGATCTCCCTGAGAAAGAGATGCAAAAAAAAAAAAAAAAAAACAAACCCAGGAATATTATAGCCAAGTTACAGAACTCCCAAATCAAAGAGAAAATGTTACAAGTAGCCAGAAGGACACAACTCATATATCATGGATCTGCAGTCAGGATCATACAGGACTTAATAGCAACTACAGAATAGCTCATAGGGCTTGGAATATAATATACCAGAAGGCAAAAGAGCTTAGAATGCCACCAAGAATCAATTACCCAGCAAAACTGAATGTCCTCTTCCAAGGGAATTTAAAATGTTCCTTTTGGAATGGCCAGAGCTGAACAGAAGGTTTCATCTTCAAATACAGGACCCAGGTGAAGTATACAAAGTGGAGAAGAAGGGTAAAATAATGAGGGCCTTAATGATGATAAACTGCATGCATTCCTGTATAGAAAAATGACACTGATAATACTCATATGAACCTGCTCAGTAAATGGAGCAGGTAGAAGTAGCTTTTATAGATGAAGCACAGAAGAAAGCTGAATTTGAAGATAAAATGTGGTGTAAAAATGGAGTCAATAGAAAAAAGGGGAAATGTAATGGGAGAAAGAAAAAGGAGAGCGGGAATAGGCTAAGATAGTTCATATAATAAGATTTTTCTTAATTACAATGAGCTATTGTAATGATATGGAAGGGGGAAGGCAAGGGGGAATGGGGGAATCTTTGCTTTCATCAGAGGTGGCTGAGTGGAAACAGCATATATACTCAATGGGTTATAGATATCTGGAGTAAGAAGGAGAGACAGGGGACAGGGGAAGGGATGGGGATGTGGATGATGGAGGAGAGGATTTACCATGGGGGGAGAATAGTCAGATATAACACATTTTCTCTTTTACTTCTTGCAAGGGGCTGGGATTGGATGGCCTGTCCAGGACCAAAGGGCTGGGTGGATGCTGGGCCTAAGGGGTGGTATGGGGGCTTGGGGTCCGTTCGCCTCAGGGCCTGGGATCTGTCTACTGCACCATTCAGCTACCCTACAGCAGAGTCAGAGTGAAAGAAAAGAGAAAATATAATACATGGTAGTGGAGAAGTATAAAAGGAGGGAGTTGTGATGAGCAATGGCAACAGTGGAAAAATATGGAAGTAACTTTTGTGATGGATTTATCATAAAGAATGCGATCCACCTGTGACAGAGTTAGTGGGGTGGAAACACAGACTGAAGCACATTTTATTATTATTATTATTATTATTATTATTATTATTATTATTATTAGGGGCCATGCAGGGCAAATGTGGCTGGGTGGCCTGCCTGGGGCCACATAGCTGGGTGACTGTTGGGTGTCTGAGGCCGGATTTGGACCCTGGTGCTCCTGGCTCAAGGGCCAGTGCTCTGTCCACCACCCGGCCACCCCTACTGTTATTACTATTTTATTTTGGGTGTTTTTTTTCTTTTTGGGGGGTTTTTGAAGGTCAATGGGGTTGAGGTGCCTTGCATGGGGTCACACAATTGGATGATTGTTGGGTGTATGGGGCTGGATCTGGGCTCAGGTGCACCTGGCTCCAGGGCTAATGTTTCATCCACTGTGCCACCTGGCCATACCTACAATTATTACAATTTTTTAAATTTAAATTTTAATTTTTTTCTCTCTACTTTATCACTCAAGCGAGTCTATATTTTGGGGGGGGGGCATTTTGTTTACTGTTAAAAAAGAATATTTTATTAATGTATAAAAACATTATTTGTACAAAATGAGAATAAATAAATAAATTTAAAATAAAGAAAATGACTAATATGTAAACATGTTAAAGAGAAATGGACATATACAATGCTCACTAGAGTATTTACTGTTGATGGTATGAGAGTGGAAGGGGAAGGTGGAAGGAAAGTGTGTACCTTATAAAATGCATGTAGAGTAATGTTCAAAAATCTTCATAACATATAACTATAAAATGAATAAAAATTTCATAAAATTCTCTTGCAAATATATCAGAATTGGTATTCATAACTAAGTTTTGTTACATTTATATTTTCCTTTATTTGTCTTAATAAACTTTTTTGCAATTTTAGCCTAATCTGCTTTAAAAACAGTTCTTCCTTCTTTAATTTTACCTTAATTTTTTTTTAAAGTGAGCTTGTTTCCATTGACTCTCTCCTCCTGTCCCTTTGTTGATGGCACAGTGAATAAAGGAATGCACTTGGATTCTGGAAAAAAAGGAGTTCAAATGTGGACTCAGACTTTGGCATTTACTAACTGTGTGACCTTAAGCAAGTCAATTAAATCTGATTGCCTTGAATCCAGCATTATCTCTAATTGTCCTTATTTATAACTGTTCATTGGACCCAGATGACTACAGAAGAGTGAGTGAGTGAGTCTGGTGACGTAACACAGAAACTCCTCATTCAAATCCAATTCACTTGCTGGTCATTACCTCACCTCCCTCATGTCATGGTCTTCGAGAATGAAGGACAAAATGCTTTTCATAGTAGTTATTTTTACTCTGGTACCTTTATATATTTATATAAATCTGCCCTCCTTTTTTCTTTCCTTTTCACTTAGATTCTGCATCCCAGAGTTTATTTTAATATTTCTGTTCATTAAACTTTATTTTTGAATATTTAATTTTTCAGTCCCTTTGCAAAAAGGATTTTGTTCTCTCAAGTATTACATTTTGTGTTCTGTCTCCTCTAGACTCTGCTTCAATCCCAAAACATTGTCAAATATTTCAATATTGGGAAAGGAGTCATAAAGGACATTGCCCCTTGCTAGTGGACTTTACAAATCATATCCTTGATGATTTGTTCTATCATTCATCTATACTCTCCACTATTTTTACTATTTTCATCATTTTTCATAAGGTTTGCAGTTTTGATACATGCTATCATCAGTATTTTCAATTTATTTCCTCTAGTGTTATGATGTTTATACATTGGTGACTTCCAGGGATGAGCCTGGATGGCAGCATGAAGCTAGCATGCTCCCAGAGTTTGTTCCTACACAATGCTAAATTAGGCCTCTGCACAGATATTAAAACTAAAGATAGCACCAACAAAAGATAAGATACAAAGAAGTTTTAAATGCTAGACATCATGGTGGATAGCCTTTGGGGGGAAAGGAGAAGAATGCCCAGCTAGGCAGGAGAATGGGAAAGTTAGCAGGAGACGTTTACCCACAGTACAATGCAGGTTTCCACAGCTGGACAAGAGCATAGGCCCCAGCAGCTATATAGCAAGGTAGTAGGGAGGTTGCCAACTCCAAAGTTTGAACACTGGGAACACTGGGGAAAAAGACAGGACTGGTTTGGGAACAAACCTTTGGATTAGCAGTACCTGGACCCAAAAGAGGAAACAAACAAAGGCAACTCCTGGACTGCATAGACAACATCTTGGACAATGACAAGAGAGGGATCAAATCTCAACCCCAACAGAACAGGCATGGGTCTATATTCCCTATATCTGCAAATAAGAGGTCAGACAATCAAGATGAACAAAAAAACTAAATGAATACTCACTAGAGAAAGCTGCTATGCAGATAAAAATGATAAAATGCTACCTCAGAAGAACAGTGAAAAATTACTTACAGGTTAAGTATCACAAGAATCTATAAATTGGATTCAAATTAAAAAGCTAATTGAAGAATCTAATTTTTTTAAAACCAAACAAGACAGGAAGTAGAAAAATGGAAAAAGGAAATGAGAGATATGTAGTAAATATATGAAAGAATGACCAAAGTAATACTACTCCTTTAAAAGGGAAAAAAAATAACCTCCTAGAAAAAGAGTATATCTCTTCAAAAAATAAAATGGACCAACTAGCAAAGAAGTGCAAGTCAACAGAGAGTAAAATTAATCCATTGGAAAAGGAAATTCAAAAGCAAACTGATGAAAATAAAACCTTAAATATTAGAATTGGATAAATAGAAACCAATAAATCTATAGGACTAAAGATTCCATCTCACAAAGTAAAAAGATTGAAAAAAATTGAAGGAAATATCAAGTACCTTTTAGGGAAAACAAATGACATGGAAAATATATCCAGGAGAGATAGTTTATGAATTATTGGACTACTAGAAAGTCTAGATAAAAAAGAACCTGTAAAACAACTTTGTCAAAATATGGTAGAATGAAAAGACAAAATAGCTACTGGATGGATAGATTGAGAGCCCAGGATAAAAACATTAAGAACCATACTCCAGAATTCTCAAATAAAAGAGAAAATACTGCAATCAATGAAAAAAGAAACAATTTAAATACAACGAAAGCACAATCAGACTTACATGGGACTTAGCAGCTTCAACAATGAAGGACCAGAGGACCTGGAATACCATTTATCAAAGGGTTGAATTACAACCAAGGATTTACTGCCCTGAAAATTTCAGCATATGTTGTCAGGGGAAAAGATGGATGTTCAATAAATGAAGTAGATGATTTCCAAAATTTCCTCATAAAAAGACCAAAATTGAACAGAGAATTGTATTGCCAGATACAAGACTCAAGAGATAAATGAAATGACAACCAAATGAAATACATGTTAGTCAAAAACATCAATTTTCATACAACCTTATAAGGAAAGATATGACACTTGTAACTCTTGACAATTTTATTTCTCTTAAGTAAAAGGGTTGAACATATTTGAAGAGAATAGATTTAGAGGGTAAGGGTATGGTTGGTTCTTGTCTTTCCATTGAAGAATACCAAGATGATATCACTATTTTTGAGGGGAAAAAAGCCCAGATGAAAACCTAGGTTGTTTATTCTAAACTTAAATGTTTTAGTTTTCTCTGACCCATTTTCATTCTGCTTTTCTCTAAAAGCTTAACACTTTCTCTGATGATGACATCCTATGCTGGATGGACCTGAGTCAGTGTCTCCCATACCTGACAATCAGTTGCAAAGTTTTCAAGAAAGTTCATTAGAGTTTCCCAGTACTTAGAGTCCTTAGAGAATCTATAGTCAATTAATTGAGAAATACCTTTACTGGCAGAGGATGGGAAACTATTTAGAAAGTTAGACTTAATCCATACTTCAGTTAACAAGAGATTAAGTACCATGGTTAGGGAGTAAAAGGGGGGAAGTGTGGGAGACAATATGCTTCGAAGGAATAAATGATTCATGAAATAATTTGATTGTGCAGGATGTTTTGGTTCTTGAAGGTGGTGTGTACTTGGAGCATATTAAGAAAGGGGGTAATGTATAAAATGATTATAATTTGATGTGATTCATGACACTTGAGAAGTGTATATTTTTAATGAGACAGAATAGAGGAGGGTACTTATTGACTATGAGGCATGCTGCTTATCAAACTATCAAGCAATAAATAAATCAACCTATAATTTTATTTTGGTCGATAGTGCTTTGAGTTTATCAAGTAATAAAGCAACCAATTAATCAATCTTTGATTGATGGTACTTGATTGACTTTACTTTACTGGTAGTACTTCTGTGATGAATAATAAGAGGTGAATAGACAGCAAACTTTTATAGTAGAGGGAAAATAGAGTGTGAAGACTGAGTAAATTTTATTCAATAGATTTGGCCCAGAGAGGGAATAAGAAACATTCCCACTAGAGTTTAGAAATCTATCCTACTCTACAGGGAAGTATGTTTGTGGGGGAAATGAAAAAAAAGGAGAAGTCACTAATAAAAAGGAAGGTAAAGGGATAAGAAAAAATAAACAGAAAGAAAAAATTTAAAAGAAAAGTTAAACAGAAAAAGGAGTAAAACTGTGGTGAGGAGGAATAAGAGAAAGGAAAGAAAAAATGTAAATGGAGAAAGAAAGCATAGATGCATGGAATGATTGATCTTAACACAAAATGTCAATAGGATACACTCCCTCCTAAAACAGAAGCTGACAGTCGAATGGACTAAAAAAATCAGATTCCTGCAATATGATATTTGCCAAAAAAAAAAAACCCACATTTGATCAGAGAGATAAACACAGGGTAAAGGTAAATAACTGGAGCAAAATACATTATGTTTCAGTTTAAGTTAGGAAAAAATCAGGGATAGCACTCCTGTTATCAGATAAAGCAAAGTGAAAACCAATTTCATTAAAAGGGATAAGAAAGGAAACTACACATTCTTAAATGATACCATAGGCAATAAAAATGAATAATTATTAAACATGTTTGCAAACAGTGGTATAGCATTCAAATTTAGAGAGGAAAACCTTAGTGAATTACAAGGATACATAGACAGCAAAACTTACTAATGGGGATCTCAAACTATCTCTCTCAGAACTAGAACAATCTCAGCAAAAGAGAATCAATAAGGAAGTTAACAAGGTGAATACAATGTTAAAAATTTTGATATTTATAAACTTCTGGAGAAATATTGGGGATAGAAAAGAATATGCCTTTTTCTTGTAGTACATGACACCTAGACAAAAATTGATCATGCACTAAGGCATAAAAACTTTATAATCAAATGCAGAAAGGCAGAAATAATAAGTGCATTCTTTTCAGATAATGTTGGAAATAACTGAATGTAATAAAGGGTCATGGAAAGATAAAACAAAAATGAATTTGAAACTAAATAACCTAATTTTACATAATGAATGAATCAAGAAACAAATCATAGAAATAATAATTGCATTCAAGAAAATAATAATGAGACATCACTTCAAAATTTATGGATTACAACCAAGGCAATTTTAAGGAGAAATTTTAGATCTCTAAATGGTTATATGAATAAAATAGATAAAGAAGAGATTAACAAAATGGGTGTGCAACTTAAAAAACCTAGAAAAAGAAGAAATTTAAGATCACAAATTAAATATCAAATTAGAAATTCTGAAAATCAAGGGAGAGAGAGCAATAAAACTGAAACCAAGAAAGCCATTGATCTCATAAATAAAGTTATAAGTTGGTTTTATGAAAAACCCAATAAATTAAATAAATCTCTGATTAATCTGATTAAAACAAGAAAGAGGATTACCAAATTATCAGTATCCAATATTAAAAAGATAGCTAGAAACTGTTTTGTCCAACTCTATGCTATTTGATAACTATGGTGAAATGGTTGAATATTTACAAAAATACAAACTCCCCAGATTAATAACAGAGGAAATAAAGTACTTAAGTAACTACATTTTAGAAAAAGATATTGAAGAAGTCATCAATAAACTCCTTAAAATGTCTCCAGATCCTTATGGTTTACAATGAATTCTACCAAAAATTTAAGGAGCATTTAATTCCCATTCTACAGAAACTATTTAAAAAATTGGAGCAATGGTCAAATTCCATTTGTGACACCAAATATGTTATTCATTTGGAAGAATCAAAACAAAATAAGAAAATTACAGACCAATCTCCCTGATGAACATTGATGGAAAAATGTTAAATAAGATTTTAGCAAAAAAAGATTACATTAAGTTATTATTAGGATACTACATCATGATCAATTAGATTTATTCCAGGTAGCCAGGGATAGTTCAATCTTAGGAAGCAGTCAACATAGGTGAACAAACAAGTAACAAAACCAGCAGAAATCTTATGATTATCTCAATAGATGCTGAAAAATATCTATGATAAAATATTAACCCATTCCTATTAAAACACTAGAAAGTATAGTAACAAAAACCATTTTCCTTAAAATAATAAGCAGTACCTAACTAAAGTCATCAAGCAATTTTATATATAATGTGCATAAACTTGGAGCATTTCTAATAAGATCTGGGTTGAAACATATACACCAATTATCACAATTACTATTCATATACTATTAAAATGTTAGCTTCAGCAATAAAAGAAGAAAAATAAATTGAAATAATCATAATTGATCATAAGAAATTAAAGTTTTCACTCTTTACAGATATGATGGTATACTCAGAGAACCCAAGAATCATCTAAAAAAACTACTTAAAACTATTAGTAAATTCAGCAAAATAGCAGGATATAAAGTTAACTCTAATATATCATCAGTATTACTACATATGAACATCAAAGTCCAAGAGCAAGAGATAGAAAGAGAAATTCCATTTACAGTAAATGCAGATAAAATTAAATATTTGGGAATCTCCTCCCAATGTAAACCAAGAAACTGTATAGAAAAAATTACAAAGTACTTCTCACACAAATAAAGTCAGATCTAAACATTTGAAAAAATGGCAACTGTTCAAGATGAGGTTGAGGTAATATAGTAAAAATGACAATCATACCCAATTTAAATTGCTTATTTAGTGTCATACCAAATTACCAAATCGTTATTTTACCGAGCTAGAAAAAATAGTTATAAAACTCAACTAGATTAACAAAAGATCAAGAATATAAAGGAAACTGACGAAAAAAATACAAAAGAAGGTGGCCTAGCTCTGCCAGATCTAAAACTATAAAATAGTAGTCATCAAAACTGCCTGGCATTGAAGCAGCTAGGTAGTGCAGTGGATAGATCACCAGGCCTAGTCTGTACCACCTTAGTTCATATCCAATCTTAGACAATTAATAATTATCTAAATGTGCGACCTTGGCAAGTAACTTAATTCCATTGCTTTACAAACCCTCCCTCCCAAAAAAGGATGACAACAACAACAAAAAGAAGAGAAACAGAGCAATAGGACAGTGGAAAGCACAGCTTCAAAGGAAACAATTGTAAATGACTACAGTAACCTACTCTTTGAGAAACCGAAATACATCAATTTCTGGGATAAGAAGTCACAATTTGACAAAAATTGCTGGGATAACTGGAAAAAAGTTTTGGGTAAGTGAAAATCATCTCTTTTAAAATTAAGATGGATGAATGTTGAAAAATTTTAGTATGTATGTATGTATGTATGTATGTATACATAAACTACGCCAATCCCCTCAGTTCCCAAGCAGCAAACAATGCAAATTCCTTATCTCCCTCAAAAAACTTAATATTTTATAGGGGCATACATGTAAGAGCTAAACAAACTAAGTCTGGTCTTCTTCTTTTCCTTCATTTTTCTTTCCTATCTGCTTTCTCTTCAACTACTTTCCAATAAGATTTTCTGTTTCTAAAATCCAAAGGAGCTATTTCTCCTTAAATCTTACCCTAGCACTTCACATATTCCATTTCATTTATAGCCCATATTGTAAAGTAGTTCACCCTCCACCCCCCCAAATAAATAAGAATATAAAATCCATCGACTAACCTTTGGTCAGGATGTCATCATATTCTATCTATAAATTCCCATGCTTGTTTCTTCATTGTCACTTCCAACAGACCTCTGCCTTCACAACTTTCAGATTGTGTACATTCAGAAAGAAGACTCATTGATCTTTCTGCTCCCTTTCTCTTCCTGATATTTTCCTTGATTCCTGTATTTATATACTCCTCTGAATTTCCTCACTTTGGGGTAATCAATAAGGAAATGATTTCTTATGATTTAGATTTCAATCACATTTTAAAAAGCCTCTATATTATTACACATACATCTTCTTTTCTTTCCATTTTTGAAAAGCAATGGTGTTAAATGACTTGATCAGGGTCACATAGGTACCTAGTTATTAAGTGTCTGGGGCCATGTTTGCACTCAGGTCCTCCTGAAGACAGAGCCACTCTATCCACTTTGCCACCTAGTTGGCCCTAAAAACACATTTTTTTTCAAGTATATTTAAGCTTTGATATGCAGGGCAGATCATTCAAAGTGAGATCCATTGCTCTCTAGATCACATTATTCCAATTCTTCCTTCATGTATCTGTTGAGTGGAGAATATTTTGTTTTTCAGATTTCTTTTCTTTTATGATTGAAGGTCTTTCTCCTAATCACTTGCAAAACTGTACTCACGATTATTTCTTAAATATTTGTTGAATTTAATCACAATATATTTTGGAGGGAGTTGGTTATTGTTTTTTAAAATTTTTTTTCTGGAGGTGATCTTTGAATTCTTTCAATTGATATTTTATTTTCCAAGATCAGAGATTTTCTTATTTCTTGCATTATCATTTCAAAGTTTTTTTTTGCTGTGCCATATAATTCTGAGAGACATATGATCTTTAAATTTTCTCTATGCAACCATTCCCTCATATCAATATGTATTACTTGGGAAGGAAGTATATTTTCTGGTAATGTTAATTTTTGTTTAATTCTTCTGACTTATTCTTCACTCTGCATTGCCCATCTATTATTCTTTTCTTTTTCTTTTTTTAAAATTTTGGTAATTGTATTGCTGAATCCAGTTTTTCTATCTGCCCATTACTTTTACTATGCAATCCATACTTTTTCTCTTCTAATTCTCATTTCTATTTTGAACCATTCAAGAAGAGTAGGATGTGTTTCAGTTCTCCTCACTTTTCACAGAAGATGTTCATCAAGTGCTAAGTTATTTTCCTCTTGAAGTATTTATTCATTGGTGCTTGAAATCATAGGGTAGATCTGGAACCTATGTTTTCTTTTGTTGCTAATATGTCCCTGTTGATATCTCTGCTTATTTTTAAAGTCTTTTGATTTGATTCCTCTTAAGTTCTTTAGAAATTTTAGTCCTTTTCTGAATTAACTCAACTGCTTTCTGACACTGCCCCTTTTGATGGTGATTTCTTTGGAAGCCTGGAACTTCATGCTTCTCACCTCTTTCTGTACTAATCAATTCATAACTGACTGGTCTAGGCTTCCACCTCAACTGAATTTTTGGTAGTTAGAACTGGTACCAGCTAAATGCTGCTCCATTTCATTACATCTCTGGTCTTACACTGGAAATTCAGAGAAATGTTCAACTATTACTTCACAGTTGTCCAGCTTCCATAGCAAGTTCAAAGCTTTGTGGAACTACATGATCATATCCCCACACTAGATGAACTTATATAGTCTAAAGGTAGGGACGTTATGACCCTGGAAGAAGTTAGGAAAGATCAAGTTAAATTGGAGATTCTTGGGTGCAAGGGGACAGGATAAGTAGGCACAAATTCATTGCTGTGTTGTTTTGATTTCTAACATTCTAAGAATTCCAGTTCTTGGAAAATGTGAAGCTGTTTTAGATTTAGTGTACAATTTCTCTTTGCAGAGCCTTGAGATGTCATCAGGATCAGAGAAAATGCCTAGAACTCCATGTTATTGCTCATGTGATGCAGAAGGCCTGTTCCTAAAGTATACATACAGTTTTAATCTACTAAACTTTATAAAAGCACTAAAACTTTTGGAATATCTTATACATTCTATTGTTGTTGTTGCACAAGGCACTAAGTTATATAGGGAAGAATACTCAGTTTATAACATTATATCTATTTTATGGTATTAATGTTTTGTTATTTAATATGTCATCTTAAAAAATTCTCCACTGTGAAAATACCTTTTGCTGCGATGACCTGCCTCCTTGTCCTCTTTAGTCATATATGCATCTATCTGAACACTCCTTTTCCTCTCATATCATTTTAGAGCTCATCTAAATTCAGACATTATCCCTCTGATTCTAAGATGAAGTTGAAAGACTGTTATTCAGCAATTCCTATCTCATGTGTGAATTACTTCATTCTTAATTTATGAAACAGGTTAATCTAATAATTTATTATGGTCCTAAATCTATTACCACAAATGTTTCATTGGCTTTAGTTACAGAATAGGGAAATATTCAGATTGCTTATGAGACCACACCTGGAAACCATGACCCTCTTGGATACCTTGAGCCCAGAAGATTTACTACAATTCAATAGAGAAATCAGAAACTCAATGAAATATGGCAAGGGAGGATTGAAAAAAAAAGAAGGGGATTTTAATTATGAAAATCATGATAGCATAGAGTCCAACTATCAAATAATGCACCTGTGAAATTGTGGGAATTTATAGATGTATAATAGTATTATAATATTCATGGAAAGAGAGATAAAATGATGTATATGAGGGATTTAAAATAAAAAAGAGTCACATGTTGAAGATTACAAATAAACTGACAATTAGTTTAAAATTATGAATTCATTTATGTCATTCAAGAGAATCCAGAAATGTAAGCAACTCAAGCAACATAGCAATTCATATCTAGATGACTTCTAAGGTGTCTTGTAGAATAAAATTGGGTTCCTTGGATCCTTTTGCATTCATGAATATTTTGCATTTATGAATAATGGTGATATTCTTCAATTAAGAAACAATAGTCATCACAAACAGTGAAAAAAGTAAAGCTATTAGCTGAGGATAATTAAAAACAGCCTTCGTTTCACTAAATATAAAGTCACACCTTTTTAGGTATTGTACTATACTACCTCTCTGGAAATGACTCAAGGAACATAGCCCTAAGCACCGTCAGTTTACTGAAAGAAATCTAGAATTGCCCTTTCAAATAAGATTAAGCAAGGGCACATGCAGGAAATTATTTAATTGCATTTGCTACAGAATTTCTGGGTAAAGAGCAAGTCTATAGGCATCAATACTACCTTCATCTCACATCAACTATTTCTGTGTAGAAATGCTAGTTGTTTTAATGTTCCTAAATTCAGTCCACTTTGAAGTCCACAGTAAAAGAATCAGAGAAGTTAATATATAAAAATAGGCACTGTACCAGGAGACAATTTTTTGTAGAGAGTAATGGAAAGATAAAAAAGAAAGGTCATCATCTTCATTCTTCATCTTTCTACTAGTTTATTCTTGATTTAAGTTCATGTAACTAAAGCATGAATTTTTAATTTTAAGAAAATGTCTTATATTTGGGACTGTTTGATAATGAGAGTCATTGAGAGGGTATCTTTCTTTGGAATAAAATTTATTTTGTGTGATTTATTCTAGAAATTTTCTGACTGACTCTATTTAGTTTAGCAATTGATTAAAAATATATAGAACAGATATTATAAATTGGATTAAAAAGTATTATTCATATTTTTCCCTAATGTTCCTCAATCATACTTTCAAATACGTTTCCTGAACAATTTTATAAATGCTTGAAATTAAACCACACAGAAAGAAGTAAGGAATTTCCTAAGCTCTCCTGGATTTGTCTCAGAAGCAACATTAATGAGGTCTCTAAACAGATTCTGCAGTGACAGAACCACAAAAGAACAGAGTGGAGCATTTTCCAGCTTAAGATATCTTGGAAGGAGTTCAGAAAAGACTTGAAAAACCAGGAGAATAATTTACAGATCAAAAACAACATTGTGTGATGATCAGCTATTATAGGTTTATCTCTCATCAGCAAAACAATGATTAAGACTTGTGATGAAAACTATTATCCACATACAGAGAAAGACTATGAAGTCTAAAGGCAGGCCAAAGCATAATATTTCCATGTTTAAAGTTTGTTTTATGCTTTGCTTTTGCCCCTCTCATGTTTTTTTTTCCTTTTTTTTTCTGATTCTTCCTTCATAGCATAACTAATGTTGAAATATGTCTAACACAGTTAAGCATATATAATTTATATCAGATTACTCACTGTTAAGGAGAAGGGCAATGGAAGGGAGAGATAAAATATGAAATTCAAAAATCTTACAAAAATGAATGTTGAAATATATCTTTGCATGTAATTATAATAATAATAAACATATATTACAAAAGAAGCATAACATATAATAAAAATAATAAAATATAATATTATCTCTACCCTAAGCAAGTTTTTATTGTTCAAAGAATTTTTTCCAGGCTCTAATTGGTATCTTCTATTCTTTTATTTTAGCAAGAGTTGTTATTCCATTGTGTACTCTAAATTAATAATTCAATAAAATTGAGTCTACCCTGAGTTACATCTAAAGATTATACCATTAATTTGATTAGATTATTTCCATCACAAAAATAATTTGTGTTATTGGAAAAGAGAGATAGTATGGCAGAATGTAAATAGTGCTACTGTGTTAAGTGTATAATCTTCTATACCTCCTATGCATTGATTCCACTATTGATTAATGTAGGAAGCCTTGAGATATGAAATAGTCAAAAGACACCTTGTAAAATTCACTTAACTTCACCAAATCTCAGTTTCTGCATTCTGAAAAGTAAGTGATTGATATAGATTGTCTGCGGCAAAAAATAATCATTACTTAATGGTGGTTCAACTAACTTGAATGTTTAATTTTCTTCACCCAACAAAGTACACAAAAATCATATCAACTATTGCCATTCCTGAAGAAGCTTCATCCCTGGTCAGTAAAAGTACTCATAAAATTTGTAATATCTTGACTATAAGTATTAATTCTCTTGTGATGTCAAGATTCTTTGGAAATTTAAAGCATGCATTGTATCCAGTCCTTCTGGTTCTATCAAACTAAATATAATTTTTCTTTTAGGTTTTTGCAAGGCAAATGGGGTTAAGTGGCATGCCCAAGGCCACACAGCTAGGTAATTATTAAGTGTATGAGACCGGATTTGGACCCAGGTACTCCTGAATCCGGGCTGGTGCTTTATCCATTGTGCTACCTAGCCGCCCCTAAAAATAATTTTTGAAGAAACTCTCATCATTCTAACTGGGTGTGTGGGAAAGAGGAGGGGAAGGTTAAACAACTTCTGACTGCAATACTTGTAGCCTCTGTCAATAACAATCTATCAGCAGAATGGTCAGAGATCTGAATGTGGTCAACAACACAGAAGATAAATAACTTTTTATATATGTGTATATATATATATATGTATATATATATATATATATATATATATATATATATGAAGTAAATATGAAATTAAAATTTAAAACATAAAATCTGAGAATTGGAAAGGTCTTTGAAATCATTCTATCTAAAACAATTATTTTCACTGCATAAGAGTTCGGCCAGACATCAAATTCTTTTCTAGAGGTCATTCTATAACTGAACCACTCCTTTTAACCTTGGGCAGTTTTAATTATAACAAAATTATTTTTAATTTGAATATTTCATTAGGGCCCACATTTCTGTTATCTTATAACTAATATTTTATGTTTCTATATTAGATCAACATGAATAAAATTGAAAGATCGCACTGGAAACTAGTAAAGGAAAACCATGAATCTTAAAGTTGTCTTTTTTTGTCCATAACTTAGATTATACATGTGGTAATGTTGGAAAAAAGCTATCCATCCATTAGAAAAATCATCCAAGAATCTTTTGTTTGGAGACTATCCTGGGTCAAGATTATACATGGAGTAATTTCTCATCTAAATTTCTATAGCCTTAGACCAAGGTAGACTTGTGAGTTGGAAAGTCTTATATTCTAAATTTGGGGGGGGGGGGGACTGTATAGATCTGGCCAGAATGTTTTGATCACATAAACTTGCCACATATTGCCTTCCAGGATCTCCACTGGAACCTACTAAAAAGGATTTTTTTTCCTTTTGAGATTATATATATATATATATATATATATATATATATATATATATATGTATATACATATATATATGTGTGTGTGTGTGTGTGTGTGTGTGGTGTAAATATATTTTGTTAAATTTTTTATTTGATCATTGGAAACTCTGATCACTATGATCCCTCCTGAAATCCTTCTGTAATATAAACAGTATGGGGAAGAAAGTGAAAAAAGTAAAATAAATAAAACAAATATGCAATCTACAACACCACTACATTTCCCTTTTCAATTGCTATAAATACTTATTCCTAACGATCCCCTTGTAATTTCAGTAATTACTATAAATGATTTAAATTAAAGCATTTCTGTTGGCTCAATGACAATTGCCAGAACTGCATCCAACAGTCTAGCTTTCAGGCTATAATTTCCTGCAAATCACATTTCTATTCCCCCCCCCACAGTAATATTAATTCTATTCAGATGACAGTCGACTAATGCAGTTGTCTCATCATATCAGATTCTCTACTGGAGAAATTATCTCTTGAATTCATAGCTAAAAGTATATAGACTTTATTATATATCAATTCTGCTTTTGTTTAGATTACAATTTTTGACCACTGCTTTTTATTAATTGATTTGATCCTGTAGGGTGTTGGAATTTCTTCTAATGGAGATTTCTCCTTCTAGATTAAATCTTGAATCTCTAGTATATTCAGATAAAAGTTATATTTACACTAAAGGATATCATATGGTCTTGAGCTGACCCTGAATACATGAACGTTTTTCTAAAAGATTATGGTACTGGCATGTCCTTCAAAATTGGAAAAAAAACTTTCAATACTGGCTTTATCAAAAACCATGTTTCCATACCCTTGAACACTGAAATAACTATGCTCTGGATCATTACCAGAAGGGTTGATTAAATCATGAATTGTTTTGTTAGTTTTTCCCATATCAATTTATGAAATTATGTGCTAATGAATTGATGGATAACCATCATTCAATATAAATGAAGGGAGACTCTTCACTTATAACTTTAAAGAAGAGTATAGTAGGAAAGTCTCTTGTTTTGTACCAAAATAACAGGGTGTCACATTTTTTCTCTGTAACTACCTATGAAACTGGATAATTTACTATATTCTGTGCCTTGATTTTCTCTTCTGTAAAATATGGGGCTTGGGAACAGAATAGGGGCTCTCTAAGATCTCTTTCAGTTCCAAAATATATTCCACTCATCTTTTCACAAGTGGCAAAGATTAAATACAATAAATTTTAAAAATAGTTATTATATTTGAAAGGTAATTTCATTCAACATATATAGACATTGCTAATATATAATCTTCATTTGAGAAAACTTATTAAAAATTTTAAAAATATATATCCACAGGAAATTAAAAATACCAAATAAAGTACATGTAGGAAGGAGTTCCATTTTGAACATAGGCAATATGAAGACTCCTCACTTTAAGCTAGATTGTGAAAATGTTAAAGTAACTCCTCTGTAATGAATATTCATTAAGTTAAACAGTCTTTGTTCCCTGGTATGATGATGGTGTGGCAGGGTGTACTCATTAAAAAAGAAACTTGTGAGTGAAATCTGTTACTTAGCTTATCAAAACACCTGCCAGTTTTTACAACACATATGGCATTCTATCCAGAATGCCACACGGGTGTCACTTCCTGGATATGATTTGGCTCTCAGAAACACATCCTGAGGATGCATCCCTCCTTAAATGAAATTAGCATCCAACAATTCAGCCATGTGGGTCAGAAAAGGCTTCAAAGGCATTCGAATATGTGGACTGGGATAGAACAATAATTCTATTAAACAGGTTGAGATTCTAATCATTGAAATAAAGCAAAAACTGTTTCAAAGAATGACTTGTATTTATTAAATCTAATATCCTGAAATGGGTTGGAAATGGGAAATACACTATTGTAAAATCTACAATGGAAAATATTTAAGTTTCTGTTAAGTATTATATGAGAAAACCCCATGAGCTCTAATTAAAAAGGGATCTGTAAATCATTTTCATTTAAAGGAATGCCATGGTGTAAGATAATATACACTTGCCCATGTAACTCAATTTTAGCAAAAAAAAATGTTTCTAGGTAAAAATGATATAAAATTTACGTTCCCAAATTCACTGAATTAAATTTTGTGGAAGCAAATGAGTTTTACAGAATCTACTTTCATCTTTACTTTACTGTCTACTTTGTATCTATCTATCATATCTAATCAACTGGATTTTATAACTGTTTTATTTCTAACTATGTGACCTTGGCTAAGACAAGGTCTCAGTTTCTTCACTACAAAAATTGCAGAAGTGATTATTTTTCCCAGTGGTGAATGGGACAAGAATTTTTGCAAGCCTTGGGTAGAGAAAGTAAAAGAAAAACTTTCATAGCAATACATGTACTTGAATATCTGCTCACCCTCCTTTTGTGCTCCCCACCCCCACCCCCATCTTTGGAGACTGAGAATTGTAGGTGCAATAGACCAGGCCTCAAATAAAAAAGAAAAGTTAGATAAGCACCAAAGGACCAGCCACCAAGGCCTGGAAGGATATAGTCTTGTGCAATAATATCCTTAACTCATCCCAAAAGTAGGTCAACCAGTAATCAAGACACCATTTCTTGCTAACTAAAAAAAATATTAGACTCTGAAAAGACCTCATAATATAAGCATTCCTGGCAGGTGGAATGTTCTGTAGTTAAATGCTGTAAATCTTGGTATATTGTCACTGGAGAAAAAAAAACATAACCAGCACCCAAAATAGGGAAGATTCCATTTTTATACATCTCCTCCTGTTACAATTTCTCAATGTATGTAAATAAAATATATACACACATGCATATTTACATATGTATGTACATAAAGTGCTTATATACACATGTATTGGGGCATATATCTCTATATACATATATATTTTTTAAAAATAAAAGAAATAAATAATCATATTCATATTAATAATAACCAAGACACATAGAGCTTTTAGACTTGCAAAGCACTTCTATTTTTTATTGACATTTTAGTTTTACAAATATATGCTATGAAAGTTTTTCAACATTAAGACATATGCATATGTATATTTTTAAGTTACAATATTTACTTCCAACTTCCCTTCCCATCCTCCCTCCCCTTAGGGGTGAACTGTTAGATTAACATAGTTCATACATATTTGTGATAAACATGTTTACTGGCTGGTCATTTTTGGTGTGAGGAATTAGGATTAAGGGAAAGATATTCTCTCTAAAAGAGTTGAAATTCTCTAGAGTTATTAAAGCTTTCTCCCAGGTAGGGATATAGCCAGTTTCATCTTATTGGCTATCAGTTTCACAAATAAATCATGAGTGTCCATCACTTCTGGCTAAGTAAATTCTCTCGAATAGACTTGCAATTCTCTAGTGTTAATAAAGTCTTTTTCCCAGGTAGGGATATAGCCAGTTTCATTTCATTGATACAAGTTTTTTCTTTTTCTTGTTTTTTACCTTTTCCTGTGTCTCTTGAGTCTCCTGTATGAAGTCCAAATTTCTATTAAGCTCTAGTATTTTCATCAGGAAAAGTTTGAAGTCTCCCATTTTGTTAAATGTCTATCTTTTCCCCAGAAGAGAAGACTCAGTTTTTCCAGATAGTGAATTCTTAGCTGCATTTCAAGGTCCCTTGCTTTCCAGAATATCATGTTCCAGGTCTTTCAATCCCTTAATGTTGATGCAGCCAGGTCCTGTGTAACCCTTACTGTGGCTCCTTGGTATCTAAATTGTTTCTTTCTGGCTGCTTTCACAATATTCTTTTTTATCTGATAGTTCAGGAATTTGGCCACAATATTCTTTGGTGTTTTCATTTTGGGATCTCTTTATGGAGCAAATAGATGTATTCTTTCAAACTATTTTGCCTTCTGCTACCATGATGTCAGGGCAATTTTGGATCACTAAATCCTATAATATTGTCTTTTTTCACGGGGTTCCCTCATTTTTCTATTCTTTTTGACTACAAAGAAGAGCTGTTATGAATATTTTGAAACATGTCAGACTTTCCCCATTTTTTATGATTTCTTTTGGATAAAGGCCTAGATTTGGAATTGTTAGGTCAAAAGTCATATACAGTTTTATTTTTTTTTTAGGCATAGTTCCACATTGCTCTGCAGAATGGTTGGATAAGTTTACAGGAAAATACTTTTAAAATGTATTTTCCTTCATCTTCACAAAGTTTATTGGGAGATGGGATAAATGCTGTTATTAGCTTAATTTTATAGATAAAAAAATTAACACAAATGGAATCTAAGTAACTAGATCAGGGTCACACAATTAATAGGTATCTTAGGCAAGAAATCCATTCTGTTATTACTGAATCCATATGTCACACTCTATTCACTGTGAATGAAAAAAAGAGAAAGAAAGAGAAAAAAGAAAGGAAGGAAGAAGAAAGAGAAAGAAAGAAAGAAAGAAAGAAAGAAAGAAAGAAAGAAAGAAAGAAAGAAAGAAAGAAAGGAAGGAAGGAAGGAAGGAGGGAAGAAAGGAGGGAAGAAAGGAGGGAAGGGAAAAAGGATGAAAGAAAAGAGGGAAGGAAAAAAAGGAAGAAGGAAATTTGGAATGTTTGATCTCTGATATCCATTACAATATATCCATGTAGTTCTTTGGTCTTACCAAAATCACATACCCATTTCCATTTTCTCCCACTTGCCCACTTACTCACCAATACCCATCCACAATATAGAATTCTGCTGGTATGAGAGGAGTTGAATAATAAAAGCAAAAAAAGGAATTTTCAGAAGGAGGCAAGAACCTGGTCTATTCTTATAAAAAAAGTTCAAAAAGAGGTTGTTGAGCTTTTAATTGAAGACCTCCACTGAAGATACTACTAACTGATATAGTTGAAATAATATAAAGAGATGTCTCATCTATCTACAAAGTAAACGATGCATTCCTATAGCATGTAAATACAATATACAACACTCATTATACAATATGTTATTAGAATACATATATGGATTGTACAATTAATATATTATAAATATTAAATATTACCTATGATGCATATTGTGCTGCGATATACACTTTATGTATAAATTTTCTAGTCTATATATATATTCATAATATATATATATATATATATATAGATATAGATAGATAGATAAATGTTCATAACCACAAAAAACATATATTTTATAGCCTTGTGTGCACATATGTCTGTGTGGCCATATATTTGTGTAATTATGTATGTGTATACATACATTCATAAGATTTTGTGTATGCACATGTACATGCTTTTAAGAATCCACAGGTGATAAAACAAATAGCGAAATATGTTCACCAGAAATTTTGAATGCATTCAAGTTGATTTTTAAAATTTCCTTTTTTATAGGGCTTTTACTATTGTTTTGGGGGGTACAATTTTTCTAGAACCATGTTTCACTAATCATGAATTACTATATTTCTTTAAGACCATGCACTATTTTATCTTTTAAAATTAACTTCCATATCTAACAAGAGACACATTGATGTTCATTGATTACATGTGTGTTGATTATATTTGGCTAAGAATATTGTGAACACAGGCTTATTTAGTTATTTAAGTCTGTGTCCCTGTATTTGTCAGGTTTTAGATGCTTCCAGCTGAGGGGAGCAAATTTATTTCTTAATTTGTTTCACGCATTTGCTGCCCTAAGAGGGATCGGAGTGTGTGTTTCTCTTTAATTTCACTAGGGGACCATATTTTTATGTATATTTTGAAGAAAAATCAGCAGTAAGATAAACTATACTTAATGAAAATTTAACTTCCATTTTGAAGTTTCACACATATGTTGAACTCCTGTTGCTTTTCCACCTCTGTTAGCCAGTAGTATTAAACCTTAACATGAATATTGTAAACTTGGTTCAATAATAAAATTTAAACAAGAGAAATGCTCATTTCACTGAATTCTACTATGTTCAAGGAATAAAAAGAAAAATTCCTTCTCATCTTGTTTGATGCAGCAGGTGCTATCATTAAAAAAGAATAAAAGATTAATTCAATATGTCTTCTGAGCATCATTCAGTTAAATAAATGTCCTTTTTAAGTGTAAACTTTGTGCCAGAAACTTGTGCTGACTTCTGGGTAAACAAAAAGGGAGAATAAAGGAAATCCTTGTTATCCAAGAGCTAAGAATCTCATAGGGAAAAACGAATATATATATATATATATATATATATATATATATATATATATATATATATATATATATATATATATATATATTTATCAGTTATAATCAGGGAAATATGAAATAATTAAAAGATGGAAGACACTGGAATATAAAGCATTGAGAAATATTTTCTATAGAATATGGGGTTTTAGTTGACAGTTGAAGGAAGTAAGGGATGCATGTAAAAAAGAGATAAGGAAGGTCAGAATTCCATGCTAAGAATTTAACGAATGAAGATACCGGAAGTCTAAGAGATAAAGTGTATTGACTGAAGAATAGCAAGGAAATCAGTTCATTGAATCAAAGAGGTTGTAAGTAGATGGTGTAAGAGGTAAAAAGAATAGAAAGATGGGGGGTTGGGTATGATCCCTTTGAACATCATATAGATTTTATTTGATCCTGAAAATGAAAGGGCCATTGAATTTTAATGAGGAAGAGCGTTATTTGAGTGGACCTTAAGATTAAGAAAAACATTTTCATGTCTTAATGAAAAATTGAATAAATTGGGAGAAACCTGAAACAGGAACACCCAACTAGCAAGTCATTACAATAGTTCAAGTTTGAATTTATAATGACATGAAAAAGAGTTATGGCAGTATCAGGGTACAGAGAAAGCATAGTGGAAAGGAGTTTCAAAGCTGAAATTAAAATACATCAACAAAACCAACAAAAACAATTGTATATAAGAGATGAGAAATAGTGAGGAAAGCACCTAGGTTTTGTAGCAGAAGAATTAAGAAGATAGTAGTTCAATAACAATAGTAGGAAAGTTAGAAAGGTTGAAATGGTTTAGGGAGAAAAATATTGAATTCAGTTTTGGACAAGTTGAATTTAATATGTCCATTGAAAATTCAGTTCAAGATGTCTAAAAGGAAGTTTGAGGCATGAGATTCAAAATCATCAGAATGGATCTAGAGGGTAAAATTTCAGAACTATAAACACAGGACAATTAAATCTTTGGCAGCTGATGAGACTACCAAGTTAGTAGTACAGAGGTGAAAGAAAAGTGACCCTAGGGGAAAACCCCATAGGGATTTATGGTTAGAGAATATAACCTGCATCAGGATTAAGAAAGAGAAATTGAAGAGACTTTGTAGGTAGAATGTGATCAAGGAAAGAATAACATTCTACAAACCTAGAGTGAAGGATAGATCAAGAAAAACAGCATGATCGACAAGAAAGATGAGAACTGAGAAAAATTATTTGATAATTAATATATCATTAGCTATTTTGGTGAGAGCTATTGCAATGGAGAGGAAAAGTTAGGAATTGTATTGTTAGTAATTAAGAAGTGAATGTCAAGAGAGAAAGAAAAGGCACCTATTGTGGTGGAGCTTGAATAGAACACAATGTTTATTTGGTATGGAAAGATCAAATAAGATTTTTTTGGAAGGTTGAGGAGACATGGATATGGGTTTTATGCAAAAGGAGAGAAGATAACTGATAGGGAAAAGTTAAAGATAAGTGACAGAATGGTGGTGACTGAACAGTAATTCATTTGCAGAGATAGGATAGAATAGGGTCAATTATGCTAATAAGGAAATCACATTGAGAAGGAGTAAGGTAAAATTTTAAATTATCTTTATTTCATTAAATATTAATTGATTACATTTTAAAATAATATTCACCTTTAAAAATTTTGAGTTCTAAATTCATTCACACACTTCTACTCTTCCTAACCTTTTCCTATTCATTGAGAGGCCAAGTAGTAGATTAATTATGTATGTCAAATCATGTAAAACATGTTGTTGCAAAAAATAAAACATGAAAGAAAACTAAGAAGTGAAACATCTGTGTTTCAATATTCTATTAATTCTTTCTCTAGAAATGGATAGACTTTTCTATCATAAGTCTTTTGAAATGGTTTTAGATCAGTGTCTTTCAAGGATTGCTCATCCTTACAATATTGTTATTACTGTGTACAATAGTTTCTACTCACTTCACCAGTTCATATAAGTCTTTCTAGGGTTTTTTTGTGATCATGCTCCTCATCATTTATTATGGCACACAAGTATTCCATTACAGCCATATACCATAACTGTTAAACGATTCTGAATTGATGGACAATACATCTTTTCCATTTCTTTGTTAATAAAAGAATATTTTACATGTTTTCAAATATTTTACATGTTCTTTGAACTCATCGGGATATAGAAATTACTGATTCAAAAAATTATACATCAGATCATCTCAAATTGTTCACTGAAAAGCTGGAGTAATACACAAATCAACAACAGTGTTTCAGTACCTATTTTCCTGCATTTCTTCCAGCATTGATCATTATCTTTTTTTCTGACATATTAGCTGATCTAATAGATGTGAGGTTGTATCTCAGAGACATCTTAATTTGGATTTCTCTGATCAATAGTGATTTGGTGCATTTTTTTTATTGTTGGATTTGATTTCTTCTTCTGAAAATTGTCAGTTCATAACATGTAACTATCAACTTGAGCAATGTGTCTTGTTTTTGTAAATTTGACTCAGTGCCCTGTATATTTGATAAATGAGGTCTTCATTCAAAAAATGAATTTATTCTAAAATATTTTTGCTTTCCTTCATATTTTTGCTACATTGGTTGATGTATTCAAAACCTATAATATTAATTCTTGTGAAACAGGTGAAAAAGGAAATAGTTACAGAAACACCATAGCATATGAAATGGAGAAAAGGGAAAAAGAGGGACCTCATGGCAAATTTTCACATTATTTTCTGTAAAATATGAGACAACGCTATAAGCTATGTAGTTGGGAAAGGCTGAGTCATAAGTGGTTTGAAGAAAAACGAATTGGATTATAAGATTTATCACAAAGAACAGATAGTGAGTTGACAAGGAAGGTACAGAAAAATTTCCTAGTGTCAATGAAGGTATAGTTTACGGTAAGTAACAATAATCTATAATGGATCCATTAAGATCAGTTGCATGATCTTATCAATTTTTATTTAGCACAATATTTATAGGAGGGAAGGTCATAAATGGTAGGAGATATCAAAGGCTGAGACTTAGCACAGTCGAAAATTCAATGTGATAATGGAATCAGGGACTCACAGTAGGAAAGTGTGGAGTTGAAATAGTGCACAATGAGATTAGGATGAAGAAAAGAGGGAAAAGTGGCTAGTCCTGGAGAGTTGCTCTGGGTGAAATATGAGATATCAAGGTAATGGAGAACATGGTATGATAAGAGAAAGTCTATGGTAATATATTATAGCCAGGCATGAATATTTTAGAATTCTTGAACATGGAAACAGTATATTTGTGGATTATGGCAAGATCCAAAGTATGCCTATTTTTGTGCAAGGCTAAAGTAGAATGTAGGAATAGTTCATAGACAGTGAGTAGGTTGAGTAGTTGAAATGTTAGGGATTTTGAAGTAGTGTAAACAAGCATTTGAAAGTCACTGAAACTGAAAGAAGAAGCCAGAAAGGAAAGAAAAAAACTGAACCAATTACAAAATTTCTGGAAGAAGGAAGGGGTATGATCTGGAGATCTATACACAATATTTGAGGGAATTTTTATTGGATGGTCAATGTCAATTTTATAAACAACAAATGAAATAGGTTACTGATTGATGGAGATAATGAGATATAAGTGAAAATATCAAACAAGGGGTATTCTGATTCTTTCTCTTCAATCCATGAGCTAGGGAGAAACAATCAAGCTACAGTAAGTATAATAGCCAGGAATCATGGAGGCTGTATCATTAAGGTGCATGAGGTATCAGTGATTTATAGAAGATGAGAGGAATGTAAAAGGAAAATATTAACAGTGATGGGATATTTGTTGTCTACAGATATGACAAAGGAAAACGTGGAAGGGAATAAATGGTGTTTGGCTGGGACTTTGAAATAGCAAGAGTGAGGGATATGAGAATGAGGAATCAGGAGAGAAAAAATGAGAAATGTGAATCAGATGATAATCAACAAAGTTTGGAATCATTTGGATAAGAACAATGTTATCAGATGTGAGAATGATTTGTCTTTGAGTATAATGTATTATTCCTCTATCAAGAAGAGGCTTGAGAGTAGGCAAGAAATAAACAGCATAGAAAGGAAGGCAAACAATAAACAGCATAGAAAGGAAGGCAAACAAACAAATGGACATATGAAGGGGGTCTTTCTCTACTTTCCTCCAATGACTAGAGATAAGCAGGCGAAAGTGCAGCAGGTGATGGAAGTAAATTTTTCACAGTAGACAAAAGTCCCACTTGAAGTCGAAGGAAAATTTTGCACCTTTATCATCCAGATGATCTACATTGGTAGGAGATAAGGCTGGCAGGAGAAAGTGTCTTTTGACATCAAGTAGGGATACCAGAACTTAGAAGCCATAGTGTTTCTTAAGGAAATGTAGCAGCAGAACATGAAAGTTGTATTGGTCAATGAAAGTCTTGATTTCTCTCCATACCTGAGGTGGGAGTTGAGAAGGGTGCAATAGGAAATAGAAATTGCTTTTTCAGGGAGTATTCTATTGAGGTAGATGAAAGTTGAAACACTCATTGCAGACTTATTCCAGGAGTTAGAATTTTTTTGGGGGGATGGGGTAATAGAGGAAATATGAGGCAGAAGAGGAAAATAAAAATAAAATAAAATAAATAAATTAAATTAAATTAAAAAATAAATTAAATTAAATAAAAATAAATAAATAAATGAATGAATGAATAAATAAATAAATAAATTAAGAGTGAGCTGTTTTAGATAAGTAGAAGCATTATTTTCATTTCCTACTATTACAATGAAAAATTATTTGGCAAATTCTATCAGAACTCTATATCAATTTGTGAATCCATTCATAAATTTCAGTACTGTATTATGAAACATAAACTCACCCTTAATCACATTAAATAAAGTTAATTCAAAATCTTTAGTAGTGTATTTCAAATGTCTGATTTAGATGAACCAATCTATTGGAAAAAATGACTACATTCTATTAGCATGAGCTTTATGCAGTTCTGTTAACAAAGCATTAGGTTCAACTTTAGAAACCATCTCCAATGTCATCCTAATTCCTGAGAGTGAGACAATGATCTTATCTCAGTATTTCACATCCAGCATATTTTCTTTTGTAGGAACAGTTGTATTTAATAAAAATCCTTGAAGTTTTTTCTAATTCTCCATATGTAAAAATAACTTCAGTACTCACTATTTCCCCAGATAATTCTACTTTTTAAAGCTCTAGCTCCTAAACTTCATTTGAAAAGTTGTCTTCTCAAACTTTAAAGATGCCATGGTGATAATGGAAAGCTATTTGACACAAACATATATAATAAAGAAAACAGAGTAAATTCAACCCAGAGGTACACCCATTAGTAATACCGATAATATTCTGTTAATATCACCAGAACAATATAATACTAAGAATCAGTTCTCTTTTGAGAATGTCTTTGTGTACCAAATCCCTGAAATCTAGAATATTTGACTATATCACTTTTTCTAGATGACCAGTTAATATTTGTGCCAGTGTCATAATCAGCATGGCATGTGTGGGACCACATGAGAATTGAGCTTACTAAACTCTCCCACTGTAGTTCAAAAAATTCCTAGAGAATAATTAAAAACCTTACCAAATTCCATGGTACAGTTTTAGTTTGCAGGTGTTTCCTCAGATGGAAGGACTGGATCCATTTTGTACTTTTCCTGCATATGTGTACCAAGACATTGGTGAATGGTCTGATTTTGTACCTTTCTAGATCATATGGAAGCTCTAACAGCAGTATAGATGAACAAGTGAGTCCCCTCTGTCCAGGCAAAGCAAAAAGGCAGCACAGCAGGTCAGGTCTTAAGGCTCTATCCCCAATGCAAAAGGCCAATTGAAGGCCCAAGGACACCTGTGAAGTCAGAGAAACTTGGCTGGCAAAGCTACTGCAGTGGAGAAACAACTGAGACCTTAGCCTGGAAAGTCTATGAGCAGTTCCATGACTCACAGCACAAGAATCTTGAAACAGTTCCACAAAGGGCCTAGAAACATAGTGCAACATTACAAACCATGAATTAAGTTAAAAATTGAGTAAGATGAAGAAATCATAATATAGTGACAATGAAGATTACAACATTGTAGAAGAGGAGAGTAGAAAACCCCAGAGGGGAATATGAATTTGTCTTAAGTTCAAAAAGTACTCTTGGAAGAGTGCATGAAGGATTTTAAAAATCAAGTTGAAAAACTGGGAAAAGAAATGAGAGGCATGAAGGTACTCCTCAATTGATAAATGGTAAAAGGATATGAATAGATAGTTTTCTAATGAAGAAATTAAATTATATATAATCATATAAAAAGGCTCCAAATAATAATTGATTAGAAAAAAATGCAAATTAAAACAACTTCAATATCCCCTCATGCATACCAGATTGACTAAGAGGAGAAAAAGTGAAAATGATCAATGTTGGAGAGGTGTGGGAAAGTTGGGACATTGATGCATTGCTGGTGGCATTGTGAACAGATCCAAACATTCTGGAGAGCAATAGGAAACTATGCCCAAAGAGCAATAAAAATGTTCATTTCCTTTGAATCAGCAATTCTAATTCTACTTGTTTATCAAGAAGAAATCATAAAAAATGGAAAAGTCCCATATGTTCCAAAATATTCAAAGTGGCTCTTTGTTTAGTGGCAAAGAACTGGAAATTGATGAGATGCCCATAAATTGCAGAATGGCTAAGCAAGTTATGGTATATGAATAATATAGAATATTATTGCTCTAAAAGAAACCATAGAAGGTCAGACTCTATAGAATTATGTAATGAGTTACAGGAGCTGATGCTGAGCAAAGGGAGCAGAACAAAGAGAACAATGTATACATTAACAACTTAACATTAACAAACTTGATACAAGCAACTCCTCTAGCAGATAAGAGAACTAGGACAACTGTATTAGATCAGCTATGGAAAGTGTTATCTCCATCTAGAGGAAGAAAAACTAAACAAAGCAAACAAAAAAAAAAACAACCCTTCAAAATCTGATGAATACTTTATGAACAAAAATACATTTTATTTATACATTTCCCTTAATCCTAATTCCTCATACAAAAAATGACTAATCTGTAAATATGTTTATCAAAAATATGTATGAACCTAACTGGTCACTGCTGAGGGACATGGAATGGGAAGGGAAAGTGGAAGGAAAATTTTTAGCTTTTGGGAAACTGGGCAAATGAAAAAGAAAATAATGTCTTTAAAAAGGACAATTCACCAAATGGCAAAGGAGACACGAAAGCTAATTGAAGAAAACAATTCCTTAAAAATTCGAATAGGAAAAGTAGAAAATAATGATTTTTTGAGACATCAAGAATGAACAAAATTAAAAACTGAAAAATGGAAAATATAAATTACCTCATTAGAAAAAAACTGACATGGAACCTATCCAGGAGATATAATTTAACAATTTTTGGATTACTGTTAAGCCAAGACCATAAAAAAGAAGTGCCTACTTAACATTTTTTACAGTTTACATAACTTCATTACTTAAGTAAGAGTTGAATTAACTCTTCTCAGAAGCAAAGCAACATAAAAATAACTCAACACAAATTCTAGAAGTCAGGCAAGGACTTCTGTTCTCTTTCAGTCTTCATTCTTTTCTTGAACATTGTCTCCATCAACAGCACCTCTGGGGAGGTGACTGCTCTTGATTCTTTCTCTGAATTCCATGGGCAATGACAGTTGCTCCTGAGTGCTAGAGGACAGTTCTTCTTGGGTCTCAATCGGCAGTCCAGTGCCTGTTTTAGACCATCCAAGAAGCTGGATGAAACCTAGTAAAGACTGTCTCTCCAAGACTTGGGCAACTAGGTCAGATATGTCACCCCCTCCTCCAGAGTGGAGTCCAATAATATCTCAGGTAAGCATAGATCATTCCAATGGATAAGTTGTAGGGCTGTGAGTGAACCCAAGTTCCCAATGGGTTGTTGCTACAGAAACTGCCCTGCTGGAGAACCTGAGAACAATCTTGTTGGGGTCTATCCATCAGGGCCATAGGCAAATGCAAGGAGGGCAGCAGCACTTGAGTCTCCTGGTGGAGGTGGAGTCAGTGGTCTGGGGAGAGGAAAGGTGAAAGGGTGCATTTGGGACAGATGCTATTGGGATTGGTGAAAGAGCTGGTGCTGGGCATAGTGGGAGAGCTGGAAGGCTCTGGACTGGTTGCCTTGATGATAATACTGGGATTCCATTTGCTCAGGAGAGTTGTAAGCACTTGATGGGGTGATGCTTCTAAAACCACTAATAGGTGTTTCTAGCAAGCAGGGTACCAGGTGTGGAGGGTAAACAGGATCCAAGGTCAAAGGATGGCTGGACCTTTGGACAGATATGGGGCTAAGGAGGAGAACAGCTACCTCTACCCTATGAACCTCATCACTGTGCTGACCCATAGTCATTAATTGGTCACATGTTGGTAGTAAGTAAACACTGGAGGAAAAATGGCAGATTGGGACACCAACTCATTAGCAAAGTTTCCTGGGTCCATAACTATGGATTGAGGAGATGGGAATTTAGGGGTAAAGCCATGATAACTGTCCAAAGGGGCAGTAGTAAAAACAAGATTTTCCAGATTAGTCTTGTTTCCTTTTGAATTGAGTGGCTCTACTTTCCACCACTTTGCTTTTATGTTCTGAAACCACACCATCATATGCTGGGGTGTGACTCCCCACAGCAAAGGCAATCACCCTGAATTTGTCACTATCGGGGTAACGATCTTCCTGAAACATCTTCTCCAGCCCTTTCAACTGGTCTGTAGGGTAAAGGGTAAAGGTTTTTTTCTGGACTTGTGGGGTTATATTCGGGGGTTCATTCTTCCTGGTTAAATTCTAGCTGCTCTCCCCTATTGCTGTTGTGGTGAGAAAGACCCAGCATTCCTTGGCAGCTCCTGAAGCTCCACAATTTGAGGCTCCCCTTGCCCAGTCTCTCTCCTCCTCATCTCTGTGCTCTGGGGCTGCACAAGAGGCTCATTAAAAAGCCTTGGGGGCCATGTGGGCAGGTGTGGGACTAGCACCTAGCATGGCAGATGGGAGTGAAACTAAACCTAAACACCCCTTAGGTTAGGGCCCTGGGGCATTAGGTAGGAAGGAGTACCTTTAGGGAGGGGCAACAAAGGCACCCCCCCATTTACAATACTATCCTTTCTCCCTCCCTCTCCAAAAGGAAAAAAAATGTCCAAAAAGAGAGATCATGTGTGGATCTAATTAAGAGGATTCCTTCTCTCCTGCTCTTTTTCTCTTGGCAATAGAAATAAAATTACTGATATCCTTGAACAAGAGGGTAAAATACCATTGAAAGAATCCATGAATCACCCCTGAAAGGGATCACATAATGAACATTTTCTAAGTAATATTTTATCTTAATTTCATAATTGTCAGGTCAAGAAAGAAACACTGAAGACAATCAGAAGAAAGCAATTCAAATATGAAGCAGTCATGGTCAGGTTTACACACAGCATTTAACATCAACATCAAAGGATCAGTGGTCCTGGAATATGATATTACAGTTGGCCAAGGAGTATGGATTGCAAGCAAGAATCAATTACCCTGCAAAAGTTAACATAATTTTTCAGGGGAAAAAGATTAACATTCAACAAAAAAGAGGATTTTCAAACTTTCTTGGTAAAAGACCAAAATTGAACAGAAAATTTTATTTTCAAATACAAGACTCAAGATAGTCATAAAATGTTAAACAGAAAGAAAAAAATTATTATAACATATGATTAAACTGTTTGTATCCCCATATGAGAAGATGATACTTGTAACTCTTGAAAACTGAGTTTATATTAAAAGGAGTATCCTTAGAAAGAAGTTCTGGTTTTGATGATTTTGATGTGATGATATAAAAAAAATAAGACAAAAAAATATAGTACTGAGAAAAGACAGGTCGAGGTAGAAAAAACTTAATTTACATCACATGAAGAGGGCCAAATGACCTATTACAATACCGGGAAAGAAGGAAGGGGTGAGGCTTGGTTGAATATAACTCACCAGATTTGGCTCAAAGAAGGAACCACATATTCACTCTAAACATTTGCTTTCAAAAGTTCACCTTCCCTTGAAGAGAAATAGGAATGAAAGAGGAGAAGAAAACAGAAGAAGAGCCTAAGAGAAGGGATGTCAGAAAGGCGGGTTAAAGGAGGATGGTACACACAGGGTAAAGGTAAAAGTTGGAGCAAAATATATTATGCCTCAATTGAAGTAAAAAAAAAATCTGGCGTTGTGATCCTAATCTCAGATAAAATAAAAGCAAAAATCAATCTCATTAAAAGGGATAAGGAAGGAAACTAAATCTTATTAAAAGGCACAAATGGTAATGGAGGGATATCATTAATAAACATGTACACACCTAGGGGTATAGCATCAAGATTCCTAGAGGAAAACCTGAATGAAATACAAAGAGATATAGACAACAAAACTTTAATAAAGGGAGACCTCAATCTCCCTCTGTCAGAACTAGATCAATCTAAAAAAAAACCCAAAATAAACAAGAATGAAGTTAAGAAGGTGAAAGAAATCTTAGAAAATGTAGAAATGATAGACCTCTGGAGTAAACAATGGGGACAGAAAATAATATACCTGTTTTCTTGGCATTACATGGCACCTACACCAAAATTGACTGTGTCCTAGGGCACAAAACCATAAAACAAATGCAGAAAGGCAGAAATCATAAATACACACTTTTCAGAAAGGGTCATATAAAGATAAACCAAGAAATAATTGAAATTAAATAGATTTATCTTTAAAAAATGAGCGGATCAAAAAGCAAGTGATAGAAATGATCAATAATTATGTCTAAGAAAATAATACTGAGACTTCTGTCCAAGATAGCAGAGAGAAGACAGGCACTGGGTTAAGTGCTCCTGGTGTCCCCTCAAAAATACCATGAAAGAAACCTCTTAACAGAAATTTGATTGATAAAACCCAGAAAAGAAAAGCTAGGAGAAGAAAACCTACCAACAAGGTCTGTCTCAGGGTACCATGGGTGAACCAGGAGTGGAAACCAGAGGGTCAGTGCAGGTACAGCAGTGCGGGCAAACCAGAGGACGAGCACTGGCCACAGAGACTTTGGTGAGAGTCAGGTCTGAGAAGCAAATTTAGTCACAGAATATTTGGCCAGGGAGAGGGGAAGTTTGCATACTTGGAAATCATCCAGCTCATCCTTTTAGAAGAGCTTCATTTCATGAATGGATGGTAACTGGACCCACCCCCATCCTCACAGGCTCAGGTGGAATTCCGAGTGTATGCAGATGAAAGGGAGATTGGCTTCCAGTCCATTGTTCAAAGTCAACTCAAACCCTATTGCCCCACATCAAGCCCTCCCGACCCCTCCTCAATCCCTCCAGGATTGGGAGAGAGAAAGCAACATCACGTGCTACTGTCAGGCCCTTTAAATTACTAAGGCAAGTGAACAAAGCCTATAGGGTTTTCAAAAACAAACCTCAGAGAGCTAGTCCCTCACCCAACACAAGATCCTAGAACAAAGGAAGACAAACCAGTGAAAAGTGTGATCCATGTAGAAATATTTAGAAGTATCAGATTCTAACCCAAATAGATCTAACAATTCTGAGGAGAGTATGGATTGGTCTCCAGGCCAGAAAGACTTCCTTGAAGAATTCAGGAAGGAGTTTAAAAATCGATTGGAAAAGTTGGGAAAAAGAAACTCAATAGAAAATTAATATGTTACAAGAGAAAATTAACATCTTGCTACAACAAAACAAATCCTTGGAAAACACAATTGCACAAATACAAAAGAGGAAAATTCAGATCCTCTATTAGGAAAATGCAAAAAGAAAATAATTCTCTCAACTCTACACTTGGGCAAATTGAAAACTCCTTCAAAAATAGAATTGAGCAATTGGAAAAAGAGTTGCAAAAGGTAAATGAAGAAAATTCTTCTCTACAGAAAGAATGGGATCTATGGAAACTAATGACTTCTTGAGACATCAACACTCTGTAAAACAAAGCCAAAATATTGAAAAAATAGCAGAAAATAGGCAATGTAGGAAATTATTCTCTAAAAAAATATAATCTCTGGAAACTAATGACTACAAGAGACAACAAGATTGTATTAAACAAAAGCAAAAGATCGAAAAAATAGAAGAAAATGTAAAGTACCTCATAAGCAAAACCATTTAACCTGAGAATAGATCAAGAAAGGACAACCTGAGAATTATAGGACATTCTGAAAACATTGAAGAGGAAAAAACCTCTGGACTTAATATTAGAGAATCTAGTGATGGAAAACTTCCCTGATATCCTGAAACCAGAGGGCAAAATAGTTATTGAAAGAAATATCAATCCCTCCAGAAAAAGATGCCAAAATGAAAACACCCAAGAAATGGTGTGGCTAAATTCCAGAACTATCAGATAAAAGCAAAAATCCTGCAAGCAGACCAAAAGAAACAATTTAAATACCAAGGAGCTACAGTAAGGGTTACGCAGGAGGTGGCTACAACAACATTAAGAAATTGAAGGGGCTGGAATGAGATATTATGAAGAGCCAAGGAGCTTAGAATGTAGCCAAGAACTAATATCTGACAAAAGCCAAGCCTTCTCTTCCAGGTGAAAAGGACATTTAATGAAATAGGATACTTCCAACAGTTTCTGATTAAAAAGACCAGAGATTAATAGAAAATTTGGACATCAAACAGGAGAGGAAGGTCAAGAGACACATAAGAAGTAAAGAAAAATAAGGGTAAAGAAAAAAAAGTGCTATCCAATAAAATGAAACTGTCTATATCCCTACATAGGATAAAGATGAATAACATTCGAGAATTGTAACTCTATTAGATAGAACATACTTAGTCAGAAGTGATGAGCACTCATGACTTTCCTTTTACTGAGATATGATAATTTAATAACAATACCTCATAAAAAGGGGGATAGTAATTAAAAAGGAGGATGGAGAAGATTGAATGAGGTTATTCACATTACATTAAGAGGTACAAAAGACCTATTGCAATAGAGGGGAAGAAAAGAGAGGGTTAGGACTACTTGAATCATTTCATCAGGCTTGACTTAAATCAAACTTATACACACTCAGGTTTAGAATATTACCTTACCTTTCAAGTATTAAAAGTGTGAAAGAGGTGGGGTGAGAAGGGGGATAAAAAAGGAAATTAAAAGAAGGAAGGGAAGGAAGAAGTGGAAAAGGGAAAGAGGAATGAAAGAGGAGGGGGGTTGATATAGGAGGGCAAACACACTGAAGGTGATGTTATTCAGAAACAAAATAGTGGGGGGAAATGGATAAAGGGATTAAAAGGGGGAAAACACAAACAGAGGAATGATAGCATGGAGGTCAATAAAGATTTAGTAATTATAATATTAAATGTGAATGGGATGAACTCTTCCTTAAAACAAATGTGAATAGCAGAGTGGATTGAAAACTAGAATCCTACAATATGCTGCTTACAAGAAACTCATTTGAAGCAAAGAGATACACACAGAGTAAAGGTAAAAGGTTGGAACAGAATATATTTTGCTTCAGCTGACGTGAAAAAAGCAAGGTTGCAATCTATGTCAGACAAAAAAGCTGCAAATATAGTTAGCATTAAAAGAGATAAGGAAGGAAACTATATCCTCCTAAAAGGTACCATAGACAATAAAATAATTGAAATATTAATATTAATGCACCCAATGGTATAGCATCCAAATTCTTAGAGTAGTTGAAAGAGCTACATGAAGACATAGACAGAAATACTCTACTAGTGGGACACCTCAACCTCCCACTCTCAGATTTAGATAAATCTAACCATAAAAAACAATAAGGAAGTTTAGTAGGTAAATAGAATTCTAGAATACATATATACATACATATATATATATATATATATATATATATATATATATATATATAACTTATCTGTAGCAGATGGCACTTACACAAAAATTGACCATGTACTAGATCAATTACAGAACAGCAGAAATAATGAATACATCTTTATCAGATAATAATGCAATAAAAATCCTAATCAATATTGTACCAGGAAGCTATAGACCCAGAACTAATTGGAAAATAAATAATATAATTTTAAAGAATGAGTGGATCAAACAACAAATTATAGAAAGAAGTACTTATTACTTCCTAGATAATGACACTAGGGAAAAAACATACAAAAACTTAAGAGATGCACTCAAGACAGCAGTCAGAGAATATATTATATCTTTAAATGATTACATGAGTAAAGTAGAGAAAGAAGAATTCAATGAACTAAATATGTAACTAAAAATAGAGAAAGAACAAATTAAAAACACCAGTTAATTACCAAAGTATAAATTCTAAAACTTATAGGAGAAATTAATAAAATCAAAAGCAAGAAAACTATTGAACTTTTATAAAAAAGAAAAAGTGGGTTTTATGAAAAAATACAATTGATAAAGCTCTATTCCATTGATTCAAAAAAATAAGAAGAAAATCAAATTGCTAGTATCAGATGAAACAGGTGAACTCACAAACTATGAGGAGGAAAATAAAGTAATATTTCAGAATTATTATGCCCAACTCTATGCCAATAAATTTGACAATCTAAGTGAAATAGACTGATATTTACAAAAATATAAGTTGCCCAGATTAAATAAAGAGGGAATTAAAAACTGAAATAACCCAATCTCAGTAAAAGAAATTCAACAAGACATTATTGAATTCCCTCAGAAAATATCTCCAGTGTCAGATGGATTCACAGTTGAATTATAGCAAACATTTAATGAGCAATTGACTCCAATAGTATATAAACTTTTTAGAAAAATGCATTTCTGCCTACTGCTTTCAATGACACCAATATGGTGCTGTTACGTAAACCAGAAAGAGTTAAAACAGAGAAAGAAAATTATCACCCTGATGAATATAGATGCAAAATTCTTGAATAAAATCTTATCAAAATGATTACAAGTTATCACTACAATAATACATTATGATCAAGTAGGATTTATCCCAGGAATGCAGGATTGGTTCAATATTAGGAAAACTGTTAGATAATTAATTATATTAATAGCAAACCCAACAGAAATCGTATGATTATATCAATAGAGGCTGAAAGACCTTTTGACAAAATACAGCACACATTCCTACTAAAGATACTGGAGAGGGTAGGAATAAATGCATTGTTCCTTAGAATAATTAGCAGTATCTATCTGAAACCATCAACAAGCATTATATGCACTGGGGATAGCCTAGATGCATTCCCAGTAAGATCAAGGATATAACAAGAATGCCTATTATCACCACTCCTATTCAATACTGTATTTAATATAGTAGATTCAGCAATGAAAGAAGACAAAAGAAATTGATGGAATTAGAATTGGGAAGGAAGAGACAAAGTCATCACTCTTTGTAGATGACATGATGGTATAGCTAGAGAATCCCCCCAAATCATCTAAAAACTACTAGAAATAATTTTCAATTTTAGCAAAATTGCAGGATTTGAAATAAACCCTCACAATTCCTCAACATTTCTATATAAGATTAGCAAGATACAGCAGAAACTGCTAGAAAGTGAAATCCCATTTTAAGTAACCTCAGACAATATAAAATGCCTGGGAGTCTAGCTGCCAAGGCAGACTCAAAAACTATTTGAATATATTTACAAAACACTTCTCACACAAATGAAATCAGATTTAAATACCTGGACAAACATCAACTTCTCATGGATAGGTCAAGCTAATATAATAAAACTGACAATTCTACCAAAACTAAACTACTTGTTTAGTGCCCCACCAATCATAATTCCAAAAAATTACTTTAATGAGTTAGATAAAATTGTAAATAAATCCATATGGAGAAAGAAAAAGTCAAGAATTGCCAGAGATTCAATGAAAACAAAGTACAAAGGAAGGTGGCTTAGCCTTACCAGATCTAAAATTAAATTATAAAGGCATCAGTCATCAACACTGTCTGGTATTGGTTAAGAAATAGAGTGATGCATCAGTAGAATAAACTAGGTGCATTAGCAGGAAACAATTGTAATACTCTCCTGCTTGATAAATTGAAAGAGCCCAGGTATTGGGATAAAAACTCTCTCTTAGATAAAAACTGTTGGGAAAATTGGAAGTGAGCATGGAAGAAACTGAGATTCGACCTATACCTCAAACCCTATAGCAAGATAAGCCCAAAATGGATACAGGATTTAGACATAAAAGTCAATATTATAAACAAACTAGATGATCAAGGAGCAGTAAATCTGTCAGATCTATGAAAAGGGAAGCAGTTTATGATCACAAAAGAGATGGAGAATATCCTTAAAAAAACTAGGTAATTTTGATTACATTAAATTAAAAAGCTTTTGTACAGACAAAACTAGTATAACCAAGATCAAATGAGATGTAGTAAATTCAGAAACAATTTTTTCAAATAGTATTACTGACAAAGGACTCATTTCTAAAATATGCAGAGATCTGAGTCAAATTTTCAAAAAAACCTAGCCATTCCCCAATTGACAAATTGTCAAAGGATATGCAAAGGCAATTTATAGATGAGGAAATCAGAGCAATCCAATATCATATGAAAAATTGCTCTAAATCACTACTTATTGAATAAATGCAAATTAAAGCTTCTCTGAGGTACAATCTCACACCTCTCAAACTGGTCAATATGACCAGAAAGAACAATGATCAATGTTGGAAGGGATGTAGGAAATCTGGGACACTAATATATTGCTGGTGGAGCTGTGAACTCATTCAACCTTTCTGGTGAGCAATTTGGAGTTATTCACAAAGGGAATATGCAAAACTGTGCATACCCTTTGCTGCAACAAAACCACTTACTGGGTCTATACTCTGAAGAGATTATGAAAAAAATGTCAAAATATTACTTTTACAAAAATATTCATAGCAACCCTGTTTGTTGTGGCAAAGAATTGGAAATTAAGTGCATGTCCTTCAATTGGAGAATAACTTAACCAACTGTAGTATATGTATGCCATCAAAGACTATTGTTCTATTAGAATCCAGGAGGGATGGGAGTTCATGGAACCCTGGAGAGAATTGCATGAACTGATGCTGAGGGTGATGAGCAGAACCAGAAGAACATTGTACACACTAACAGCAACATGGGGGTAATGATCATCAACTTTGATAGACTTGCTCATTCCATCAGTGCAACAATCACAGCCAATTTTGGACTATTTGTGATGGAGAATACCATCTATAACCAGAGAAAGAAATATGGAGTTTGAACAAAGAATAAAGTCTATTACCTTCAATTTCAGACAAAAAATGGTTATTTTATGTAATTTTGCTATTTCTTAAACTTTATTCTTCTCCTTTAAGGATATTATTTCTCTAGCATCACATTCAATATATACCATGGGAGCAATCTAAAGACTAACAGACTACCTTCTTTGGGGGTGGAGAGGGAAGTAAGAATAGGGGAAACTTTTAAAGCTCAAAATAAATAAAATATTTCTTAAATTAAAAAAAAAGAAACGGGGCAGCTAGGTGGCATAGTGGATAAAGCACCAGCCTTGGAGTCAGGAGTACCTGGGTTCAAATCCGGTCTCAGACACTTAATAATTGTCTAGCTGTGTGGCCTTGGGCAGGCCACTTAACCCCATTTGCCTTGCAAAAACCTAAACAAAAACAAATTAAAAAAAGAAAATGATAATAATGAGTCATCATACCAAAATTTATTGGATGTAGCCAAGGAAGTATTGAGGGGAGACTTTATCTCTCTAAATGCTTATATGAATAAAATAGAGAAAGACATGATCAATGAATTGGGTGTACAACTAAAAAAGCTAGAAAAAGAACAAATTAAAGATACTCAATTAAATACCAAATTAGAAATTCTGAAAATCAAGGGAGAGTTTAATTAGATGATTAGCAAGAAAATCATTGATCTCATAAATAAAAATAAGAGAGGGCTTTATGAAAAGGTCAATAAAATAAATAAACATTTGTTTAATCTGATTTTTAAAAAAGAAGATAGCTAAATTACCAGTATCAAAAATGGAAAGGGTAAACTAACCCCCGAGGAAGAATTTAAAAAGATAATTTGGAAATACTTTTGTTGAACTGTATGCCAATAAATTGGGTATCCTTGGTGAAATGGATGAATATTTACAAATCTACAAACTGTTCAAATTAACAGAAGAGGAAATGAATTACTTAAATATCCCAATTTCAGAAAAAGAAATCAAAGAAACCGTAATAAATTCCCTAAGAAAAAAGTTACCAGGTCCAGTTGGCTTTACAAGTGAATTCTACCATATAGTTAAAGAACAATTCATTCCTATTCTATATATAGTATTTAAAAAATAGGAAAGGAAGGATTTCTGAAAAATTTCCTTTAGGACACTGATATGGTGCTGATACTTATACCAGGATTAGAAATTGATGGAATGTCAATCAATTGGGAAGTGGCTAAACAAATTATGGTACTTAAATACTATGGAATACTATTGTTCTATAAGAATTCATATATGGGGTCAGCTAGGTGGCATAGTGGATAAAGCACTGGCCCTGGAGTCAGGAGTACCTGAGTTCAAATCGGGTCTCAGACACTTAGTAATTACCTAGCTGTGTGGGCTTAGGCAAGCCACTTAACCCCATTTGCCTTGCAACAAAACCAAAAAAAAAAGAAAGAAATCATATATAGTCCAACTCTAGAGAAGCACTGAATTACTTAGGAGATGTGATATTGAATGAAAGGAGTAGAACCAAGAGAACAATTTACACATTAACAACAATGTTGTGATTTGATCAAGCTTGAAGGATGCAGCTCCTCTCAGCAATCCAGAGAACTAGGACAACTGTATTAGACCAGTTATGAACTATCTTATCCCCATCTAGAGGAAAATAAAACAAATTAAAACAACACACACACACACCCTGCAGAATCTTATGAACACTTTATAAAAATCATCTCTTATGAATGTCTTTCCATTAATCCTGATTCCTGATAACAAAAATAATTATTACAAAACAGTAAATATTTCCCTCAAAATATGTAGGCAAAATGATAACCTGACTGTTCAACATCGAGGGGATGGAGGTTGAAAGGAAGAATGGAAGGAAATTTTTGACTTAAAAATATGCATGTACATATGGCTGAAAATAAAATAAATAAATAAAAATGAAGGAAGTTCGTAAGAGAAAGGCAGGCATATTGAAGGAGGCAGTTGTCAGAAGAAAAACATTAGTTAGTAGACATAAGGTGAAAGTAAAGGAAAAAGTACAACTGGTGGTAAAATGGAATGGAGGGTAATAAAAAGGTTAATAAATCATAACTCTGAATGTTAAAGTGTTGAAAACTTTGCCATAAAAATGAATCAGATAACAAAGGATTAAAGACCAGAATTCTGATTTATGTTGTTTAAAGTAATATATGCAAAGCAGAGGGCAACTTGTTGGTTCAGTGCACTGGCCTTGAAATCATGAGTACAACAGTTTGTGTCCAATCTGAAATACTTTATACTTATTAGCTGAGTAACTTTTAGCAAGCCATTTAACACTGATTGCCTCACATGCAGGACCATTTCCAGTCATCCTGATTCATATCTGGTCACTGAACCCAGATGGCTCTGGAGGAGAAAATAAGGCTGGTGATTTAGTACAGAACTCCCTCACTCTAATCCAGTTCATGTACTTGTCATGGCAACACCTACCTGATTTCATGATATTTTTCGAGTAGGAAGGATATACATCATCACCACAAAACAAAGAGAAACACATAGGGAAAATATAAAAGCCTGAAGCAAAGTAATTATACCAATCCTGATCTCAGACAAAGCAATAATATGGTTCTGATAACCAATCCAAGAAAAACAAAGCAGAATAATTATAGAATAATTGCCCTAATGATTATTGATGGAAACATTTAAAACAAAATATTAAAGAGATTACAACAACTTTTTACTAGAATAATATCTATAGAAAGGTAGGGTATATGCCAGAAATGTAACAATAATTAAAAACTAAGGGAAAATTCATTACAATTGATCTTTTCAAAACCAAAATTAATGGAAATCATATGATTATCTCAAGAGATGCTGCAAAAGATTTTGACAGCATGCAATGGCAGCACACATTTCATATTAAAAAGGAGAGACTACATAGAAATGAATGAAGTTTTCCTTAAAATTATAAGCAGTTTCTATCTAATTATCTCTATCTAAAACCATAATCAAATGAAGGTGGCCAAGTCATATCAGACATTTTAAAGTGTTTCATTATAATTGGTTAATCTGATTTTTAAATCAGATGTCATCAAAATTGTTTGGAAATGGTTAAAAAACAGAGTGGTGGATTGGGGGAATAAATCAGGTTAAAAAAAGATAAAATAGTAGTCAATGACTATAATAATCTATTTGACAAAACCAAAGGTTTTAATTTGATAAAAACTCTAGGTTTCGGTTTCTGGATTTCTGGGATAATAACTCATTAACTGAAATTTTTAAAAAACTGGTGAAAAAACTGGAAAATATTATGACAGTATCTAAGCAGAGATCTACATTTCATACCTTAAACCCAAATTGAAACAAAATGGTTATAGGGTATAGAAATAAAGGGTGTTACCTTAAACCAAGTGGTAGAACAAGGACTAGTTTATCTGTCCAGTCTATGGAGAGGGGAGGAGTTTATGAATGAACAGAGATAGAGAATATTATAAAATGCAAAATGAATAAACGTCATTATAATAAATTTGAAAGCTATTTATACAAATAAAACTAAGGCAACAGATTAGAAAGAATGTTGAAAACCGGGAAACAGCACTGCTAATAAAGGATTAATTGAATTGAGCCAAATATATAATAATACAACCCATTCACAATTGCCAAATGGCCAAAGAATATAAATAAACTTATTTCAAATGAGGTAATTAATATTATCTATAGTCATATAAAATGCTCTAAATATTTATGATTAAAGCAATGCAAATAAAAACAACTCTCATTATTACCTCACATTTATCAGACTGATTAATTTAGGAAAAAAAGGAAAATGATAAGTGTTGGGGGGGCTGAGGGAAAACAAGGACACCAATGCACTCTTGGTGGAGCTATTTCTGGAGAGAGAATTTCCAGTTCTGGAGAGCAATTTGACATCTGCCCAATCTGTACATCATTTGATCCAGAAATACCCCAAAAGATAGAAAGTGTCTTTGTGCATATATGTGTATCTCACATCATTATATATAGTATATTTTAGCACAATATAGTTTCCCTACTTGTCTCTTTTAATTAAAACAATTTTTGCTTTTGCTTAATTTGGGATTATGATTTCTGCATTTTTTTACTTCACCTAAGGAATAAAAAAAAAAATACACCTCTACCCACTTATTTAGATCTGTATGTGTCTTTCTGTTTCAAAGTTGTCTTGAGGTAAATAAAATATTGTTGGATTTTGGGTTGTAATACATTCTGCTATCCACTTCTGTTTCATTGTTGAGTTTATTCACATCCACAGATATATTTAGTAACATTTTAGTTCTCTTCATCTTATTTCTGGCTATGTTTCTCTTTTTTCTCATCTCTCCTCATAGGTATGTTTTGCTTCTGGCTACAGCCTAATTTTATTTGCTTTCCCTTTCCTCATCTCTTCCATTTATGAAGCACTTTCCTTCCTATTTCCTGTTAAATAAAATAGATTTCAATACTCAATTAACCTTTACCATCTGGACCTTAGGAACCAAGGAAACTTTCCTTACAATTTGGTCTCTTTTTTAATCATAAACTTCAGGTAATCTAATAATTTTTCAATCATCTTTTTTTCTAAATCTCTTAATCTATTTTCCAGGTCAGTCAGTTGTTTATCCATTCTCCAGCTCTCTTTCTTGTCACACACACACACACACACACACACACACACACACACACACACACATATGTATATACATATGTGTGTGTGTGTGTGTGTGTGTGTGTTTGGGGGGATGAAAAGAAATCTGAAGGTGAAACTATGAGAAAGTGAGGGGGAAGTAAAATAAAAGATAAAATTAAAGAAAAGTAAAAAAATAAATAAAGGAAAAGTAAAAAATTAATAAAGCAAAATGTTTAAGGAAGAAGAACAAGGAAGAGGGTTTGTAGAAGGGTGGGTGTACTAAGAGAGGCAGTAGTAAGAAGGAAAACATTAGTGAGGAGAGATAATGGGATAGGAGAAAGATGGAAATAAAGAAATAGTAATCTTAATTGTTAGTGTGAATGGAATGAACTCTCTCATAAAATGGAAGTGGATAGCAAAGTGGATTAAACCCAGAATACCATAATATCTTGTTTATACAAAATACATTTGAAGCAGAGAAATATACACAATACAAATTCAATCCTTAAGATTTAAAAGTTTGATCATATCATAGTCAATTTTTGCCCATTGTCTCTGTCTAAGTAAGCACTTTTCAAATGTCCTAAGAGAAATAGAATTGTCTGGTTACAAGTATTGCATTCCATAGAAAGATGTAAAAAATTTAGTATTATTGACTAAAATTTTTCCCCTTCCATTTACATTTTATGCATCTCTAGTATTTGAAGATTCAATTTTCTGTTCAGTTATGGGTTTTTTTTTATCAACTTGAAAATCTTTTATTTCATTGAAAATCCACCTTTTTTTTCCTTGAAAGTATCTGCTGAATTTTGCAGAGTAGGTGATTGATGATTTGTTGAAATCCAGGATCTTTATTACCATATTCCAGACCCTCCAATTCTTTTATGTTGAAACTGATAATTTCTGTGCAATACTTACTGTGGTTTGCTGGTATTTAAATTGCTTCTCTTTCGCTGTATTCAATATTTTCTTCTTTAGCTGAGAATTCTGAAATTTGGCTTAAATATTCCTTGGAGTTTTCATTTTTCGGGTTTCTTTGTGGGTTGTGGGTTGTACCAATGAATTCTTTCAAGGACTTTTTTATCTACTTGTTCAATAATATTAGAGCAATTTTCCCCATGTTAATTTCCTGTAAAATATTGTCCAGACTCGTTTTCTGATCATGGCTTTAAGATAAACCAATAATTTGCAAAGTATGTCTCCTGCATTTATTTACCAAATCAATCGTATTTCCTTAGAAATATTTTACATTTTCTCCAAATTTTTTTCCAGCTTTTGGTTTTAATTTGATGGAATCATGCTTTCTCAAGGAGTCTAGTTTCCTTATGTTCATTTTTAATTTTTAGGGTTTTACTTTCTTTAACAATCTTTTATGTTTCCTTTTCAAGTTGATTAATTTCACTTTTGTCAATTTAAATTTTTAATGAGTTATCCTCATTTTTCAGTTAGTCAATTTTAATTTTTGATAAGCACTTAGTAATTTTTTCCTTAATTCTCTTGAATGACTAATTTCTATTTTCCATTTTTTCCTACTTCTCTTCTTTGGTTTATCAAATTATTTTTGAGCATTTCCAAATGTCTTTTTCAATTTGAAACCAATTCAAAAAGTTCTTTGAGGCTCCACATATAGGCATTTTGTCACTGTTTTCCTTTTCTCTTGTGGTATTCTTATTATCTCTATAAGAAGAGAAGCTTTTAGGGTCAGTGATTTTTTTGTTTGTTTGCTCATTTTGATTGTTGAGCTCTGCTTCTGTAGCACTGTGTCATACCAAGCTTTTTGTGCTGGGGGTTGGGGGAGCAGTTCCTGACTTACTGCTTGCCTAGGGTCTTATCCAATCACCTTATCATCTCTGAACTGAGAGTTCTATTTGTTGACTGCTGATCTCCCAAGGATGACTTGATGGGTGAAAAAAAGTTAAACCAAGCCAAACTTTTGTTGTCTCTACTGCTCCAGAACTGAATTCAAGGAATTATTTTAAAACTGTTTGGAAGGAAATATTGGGAAATTTCAACTGGATTTCAGGGTACACTTCAACGTCTTTACTCTTTCCTTCAATCTATTTCAAACTCAAAACTTGAATTCAAATATTCCAATTTCAAATATCAACATTCATTTTTCTATTCAAAACTGCCATTGAAATTTTCAGCCTTTTAATCAATTTCCTTTTGAAATTTTTTTGTTGTCCTGAAATGAGAAATTGTAAATAAAATAACACGGTTAAGTCAGCATGCATTTATTAATTGCCTACTCTGTATTCAGGGCATTGAAAATAACATTGAGATTAGAATTAAAGTATTTGTGTTCAAATCAGAGCTCTACCATTTACTTACTAGATGCTCTTTAACAGATATATATTCAGGGCTGCTAGGTGGCATGGTGGATATAGAGCACAAGCCCTGGAGTCAGGAAGACATAAGTTCAAATCGAGCCCTGGACACTTGATAATTAACTAGCTATGTGACCTTGGGCAAATCATTTAACCCCATTGCCTTGCCAAAAAAAAAAAAACAGATACAGTTGGTATGAGTCTCAATTTCCTCATTTATTAAAGAAGAGAGTTGAAATAACTCTAATGTATCTCTTCTAGTTACAAAACAGAGGAGAATTTTTCCAAAATTAAAATTATTTTTATTAGAATTTTTAGATTGGATTCACTTACAACTGTGGTTAAATGAATTGAACATTAATTTTTCAGTGTGAACATTTATACCTCAGAAACCAGCATATAATAGTAATTAGGACTTGATTAATTTATACCTAATAAAATGATTCAAATGTTAATAATACTAATTAAACTTGAATGTTTAAAGTAGGCTACTTCCTTGGTGGAACAAAGATGATGGAGAAGTTAGGAAGTTCCCTGAATTTTTCTCAGTGTCTCTAAATTAATGAAACTTTCCCAAAAGAACCTGGAGTAACAGGAGCAACAAAAAAGGCAGAGTAAAATATATTTTCAATGGAAAATACCTTGGAAGTGTTGCCAGGGGTTGATGTCACAAATTGAAGATTCAGAGGCCTTTGAAAGGTGAAAAAATTCACACATAGCCCTGGGATTTCAAAACTGCTCAGGATTTATTATACAGGCCTAGGAAGTGCACAGCTTAAAATCTTTTCTCCTCCTGGAGCAAGCACCTTGTAAATTGCTCAGAATAACAAAAGACTAGGTGAGGGTCCTTTGAGAGAGAGAGAGAGAGAGAGAGAGAGAGAGAGAGAGAGGACAGGGAGAGCTGACTGGGCCAAGACTTCAATGAGTCTGCATGTCACAAGGGGATTCCAGGTCATGGTTTTATAGTCTTGCCAATTCTCTGGGTACAAAAAGGATCTGGAGACTGTGGGCAAAGGGGACATCCCTTCTCCTCATACATGAACAAAACCAGGTAAAAAATTAAAAATTGGGGGGGCTGGAAATGGGGAGATGCTACACATTCTACATTTAACAATCAAATAATAGGAATCAGTTTACATCACAGGAGTAGATAAATTTTTTTTATAAAATTTAACAATAGAGATGATTACAAAATTTATTTCCAATTTTAAATTTCCTATATCCATTATTCCCTGTATCATATTTCCCTAACTTCCAACATCATATTCCTAAATCATATTCTCATAACTCCCTGCATCAGAAGGACTCAAGCAAAGGTCTGTCTTACTTGGACAAAAGATGAACTCAGCCCAAGAAAGGAATGGGAAAGCAAGAGGGAGCTCTTAGTTACAGAGTATATTAGTAACCAAGGACCCTTGTTCTTGGTTCAGCAGATCATCAGTAAAGCAAAACAGAAATCAGGACTCCAGAACTGCCCCTCCCCAGCCAAAGTATGAAAGACCTACTATGAGCCTGAGAACAATAATGCAATAGGAAGGAACAGATTGGGCTCTGCCAGCACCTGAGACCACTGTGTGGGAAAAAAATAGATAGATAGATAGATAGATAGATAGATAGATAGATAGATAGATAGATAGATAGATAGATAGATACATAGATACATAGATACATAGATACATAGATACATAGATACATAGATACATAGATAGAGTAAATAAACGAATCAATATAAATAAATAAGTAAACAAATAAATGAACAAATATTGGAACAATGGTCTTCATGCCCAGGAAACAGAGCTCAACTTTTAAAATAAGCCAAAAAAAAGAACACTAAGAATAGGAAACTTCTATCGTGACAGGCAAGATCAAAACAATAACTATGAAGAGGAAAGGTCCAAAAGGTTCCCTTTAGAGGAGCTCAAAAATTATTTTAAGAGTGAACCTGGTAGATAGTAGGCTGGAAATTGCCTGAACTCTTCATTTTCACTCAGAAATATGAATCAAATTTCTAAAAAAGATTCTGTATTGACATAACCCACAAAAAATAATTGAATGGAATAATTTTTCAACTTAAGATATCTTGAAAGGGTTTAAGGATAGGTTTACCTGTTTAACTCAGGTAAAGAATGTACATAACTGGGCATAGGCAGGGTATGGGATGTCCATGGGAGACTCTCAGCAGCAACAAAAAAAATAACCCAGTCCCCTCAATCTCAGACCAGCAGGACAGTTGCACAGTTGGTTAATTGGAAGGGTTCCAGCCTTAGCACAGAAAATCTACTTCATGGCTCAGAACACTGGGAAAACAGGCAAGAATATGTGGGCTACTTTGTCTAGTGAGCAAGTCACTTCTGTCTGAGAACTCTAAAACTAGATACCTAGAGTGGTACACCTGAAACAATTTTAATACAGTCCTCTAAAGAGTCCATAAATTCAGGAATAAAATTCAGCTTTAAAAACTACAAACTAAATGAGTAAAAACCAGAAGAAAGCCCTTATCATAGAAAGTTATGACAACAAGTAAGATAAAAATATGCACTCAAAGAAGACATTGGACAAAGACGTACATGTGAATCTCCAGAGGGTACTATGGATCAATCTTAATCCCAAAATGTCCTCTAAGAAGTGCTCAAAAGGATTTTGAAATTCAAGTACAAAAATTGGAGAAGTGAGAAATATGTAAGTTAGAGTCAACAGCTTGGAAAAGAAAACAAAAAAGTTGGCAAAAAATTAAATTTATTTTATGGAGGAAAAAAATTTCATCAAAGAAAACAATTCCATTTAAAATAGAATTGTTCAAACTGAAAAGGAGAAACAAAAACTAACCAATAAGAATAATCACTTAAAAATAAAAAATTGAACAAGGAGAAGCTAATGACTCTATAAGACATCAAAAATAAAATAAGCATAATTTAAAGAAAAAAGAAGGAAAATAAAATAAAATGTAAAATAACTCACTGGAAAACAATGACCTGGACTATAGATCTAGTTGAAATAACTTAAGAATTATTGGACTACCTCAAATCCATGATGAAGTTTAGATAACTTTCTTTCACTAGATTTCAAGAAATTATAAATAACTGCCCAGAAATCCTAGAAAAAGAAGAAATATTCCTTGGAAGGAGCCACTGATCACCACCTAAAAGAGATCCCAAAAGACAAAAACAGCAAGGAATAATACAGTCAAATTCAAAAATTATCAAATCAAGGAAAATTCATTGTAAGCAGCAGTAGTAAGGTTTAGAGAGGATTTGGCAGTTATACATGTAAAACTGATATAAAATTGCTTCCCATCAGGGGAAAAGGGGGAGAGAATGGAAGCAGGGAGAAAAATGTGAAAGACAAAACCTTAAAAATTGATTGTTGAAAATGATGTTTGCCTGTTGTTAGAAAAAGAAAGAAATAAAAATATCAAAAAGTATTTGGCACTCATGCTTGTAAACATGTTTATCAAAATATGCATATATGTAATTCTAAGCTGACTGTGCCCTGCTGATGGGAAGAGAGTAGAAAGGGAAGGTGGAGGGAAATTTTGTGGAAAGGGTGGGTGGAGGGAAATGTTGTAAACTTGCAAATATTTGTGTGCATAAGGATAAAAATAAATAAATAAAGTTTAGGAAGAACCTTTTTAAAGAAACATAGAGCCTGGAACACGATATTCCAAAGAGCTTGAATTAGAATTTAGAATCAACTAAAGGTGACTTCCTTGGGCAGAGTTAAGATGAACGCATGAATCAAGAAAGCTCCTGGTGTATTTCTGAAACAATTTTAATACAGTCCTCTAAAGAGTCCATAAATTGGCAGGGCCTAGTTCATCAGGCCAATGATACAGTAGGCCAGCAGTAAGAGTTTCAAGAACAGCTTTGAAGGCAAAGTTCAAGCCCAGAAACACTTGTGCAGCAGAAGAACCTGGTTGGGCTACCTTAATACAAGGAGCAAACTTTTAGCACCAAGAAACAGAAGGGAAATTCTTGGACCAGATAACCAGTCAGGCCCCACCCTGAATAAAAAATCTTGTGATTCAACCCTGTATTCCCCAAGAGCGGAGCTCAAGTATAAAAATGAGCAAAAATAGAAAAAACACTATCCATATAAAGTGATTGTTCTGATAAGAAACGTAAAAATTTAAATGAAAGAAAAAAATTGTTAGGCGATAAAACTTCCCCCGCCTATATGTGAAGACAATAATTGTAACTTTTGAGAACTGTATTTCTCTTACTATAACTGAAAGGAACATACTTAATCAGAGGTGGGGATACTAATTGATTAGGAAGTGATGAGACTTAAACTCTTGAGAATTGTATTTCTAATGTTATAGTTTAAGAGAGAATGCTTGGCCAGATGGTATGTAAATTGAATATGATGATACTTTTAATTTTTGAGAATTATATTTCTAATAAGATGCTTGAAGGGGAACATAGTTGGATAGAATGTATGGATATGAAGAGATAACGGGGTGTTAATTCTTATAACTCTTAAAAATGTACTTCTCTTAAGACACTTGAAAGGTGTCTCAATAGAACAAAGTTGTAGGTATAATATAGGTATAAAAGAAATAAGAGAAGGAAAGAGCATTAAGCTAGGAGACAAAAGCAGAGGCATAAGAGGATGAATAGTTCCACATAAAGAGGTACAAAGGACTTATAATGGAGGGAAAGTAGGGAGGGTGTGAACATCTTACTCAACAGATTTGGTTCAAAGAAGGTTTTACCTAATTGGGAATATATATTCCCAATTAGGTTTAAAAATTTTATTCTTCCCATGAGGGAATAGGATGGGAAATGGGAAAGACAGGGGAAGGTGTGGTATATTAAAAAAGAGGAGAAAGTAAAGCCAAAAGCAAAAGGGGGAGATAGAAGAAAACAGAAGGGGGCTGAGAGAGGGGAGGGAAGATTGAGAGATGCTGAAATAAGAACCAAAATACTGCTGGGAGGGTCACAGTTTTCAAAAGGACAAAGAAAAATACAAAAAGGAAAATAGAATGGAGTAAAATACAGTTTGTAAATATAACATAAAATGAAAGTGGAGAGCAAAAGTGAATTATTAAATCATAATCCTACACTATGTTGTTTACAAGAAGTACATCTGAATCAAAGAGATACACACAGGATAAAGGTAAAAGGATGAAAAAGAATGTATTATACTTTAGCTCAAGGGGGAAAAAGGAGAACTGGCAATTTTGATCTCAGACAAAGCAAAAGTAAAACATAGATCTAATTAAAAGGATTAAGGAAGGAAACTGTATCTTCCTAAATGGTATCAAATTCAATGTTATAATTTCAATATTAACCATATGTGCACCAAGTGGTAAAGCATTCAGATTCTCAAAGGAAAATTTGCATGAATTACAAGGAGACAGAAACAGCAAAACTATAATAGTAGGGGACTTCAACTTTCCACTTCTGAGTTGGATAAATATACTCACAAAATAAAAAGGAAGTTAAAAATGTGACTAGCATTTTGGAAAAGTAAGATATGATAGGCCTTTGAGGAATATTGAATGGTGTTTGAAAGGAATATACCTTCTTCTCTGTGGTATGTGGCATTAATACAAAATTTGACAATGTATTAGGGCATAAAATCCTCACATCAAAGGCAGAAAAACAAAAATATTAAATCCCTCCTTTCCTGATAATTATGTACTAAAATTACATGTAATAAAAGACCTTAACATAGACTAAGATTAATTAAATTATATATTACCTAATTTTAAAGTATTATTGGATGAAACAGGAAATCATAGAAATAATCAACAATTTCATCTAAAAAGGACAATGATTCGACATCATACCAAAACTAGTAGCAAAAAACAAAGCCATTACCAGATGTCTTTAAATGCTACATGAATAGAATAGAGAAAGAGAAGAATCAATAAATTGACCATAGAACTGAAAAATTTGGAAAAAGAAAAACTTAATCAAATAACCAAAGGATTTATTTACTTTCCTTTTTTTTCCATAAAATCAATTTAATTTAATTTGAGTGCAATAATTTTCTTGCATTCAATTTTATAAATTGCTCCTTTAATTTTCAGAATTTCTAATTTGCTTTTAATTGGGGAATTTAATTTGTTCTTTCTCTAACTTTTTAGTTGTATGCTCAGTTCATTAATCTCCTCATTCTCTATTTTATTCTGCCAAATATTTAAAGAACAATTAATTCCATTCTATATAAATCATTTGAAAAAGTGGAGAAATCTTAACAATTTCCTTTTATGACACAAACATGATACTGGTAGCTAGAGCCAAAACAGATAAAGAAAATTATAGAAGGATCCCCCTAGTAAATAGTGATACAAAATTTTAAAATAAAATATTAACAAAGAGCCATCCACATCCAGAGAAATAAGTATGAAATCTGAATGCCATTCAAAGCATACTGCTTTCATTTTGCATTTTTTTGGTTTTTCTTACCTGTGTTTGTACTTTTTTTCCTGATTAATCTTTCACAAAGTGATTTATATGGGATTATGTGCAACAGGATTGTGCACGTATAATATATGTTAGATTACTTTTTATCCTTGGGTTAGGGGAGGAAAGAAAAAAGCGAGAAAATATTACAAAAATAAATGTTGAATTCTCTATTTGTAATTTTAAAAATAAATATAAGAATTAAAGAAGGTATAAAATAATTGCATTTATTTTAGAAACCCACTTGATAAGCATTTAAGCACATTTTTAAAGCACAACTTGCAAATCCTGTAGTAAAATATCTTGATTTGATCCCTTCCAATGGCTAGCTTTTCAAAATGATATAATCCATGTTAAGAAGCTATAGGAAATGAAAGCTTATCAATCTAATGGGAGAACCTAAAAATTAAGTTCAAAACTTTCATAAAATATAATTTTTCTCTGGAAGAGATAAAATATTTTATAGCTAATTATTGATTTTGACTTGTAATTGTCTTTCCACAATAATGAAGGCTTATGTTTAGCAATTCAATAGGAGGACACAACTCTCTCCCCTCTATGTTGACTTAAAATAATGCAAGAACTTTCTATACTGTAGAAAAAAATGGGATTTTTTTCACTTTTTTCTTGAAAATTTTTTTGAATACATTTTAATTTGCTCAGCTTCTCTTGAAAAATATTAGCTGAATTGTGTTGACTAATTTAGAAGATATTTCATTTCTTTGTGTTTAAAATCAATATTTTGTTCACTGTCATGAATCCTTTTGTAGAACTCTTAGCAGCTATTTTTGTTTAATATACCTATGGCTTTACAGGTGAAGATGAAATACCCTTCTCTCATTATTAAGATCTGAGTAGCCCTGTGCTAAAGGTTATGATTCTTTGTCACCACTGTGGTAGCAAATGAGAATCTTCATTTAGTTCCTAGTAACCTCATTTGTCAAGAAAACTATATTTATAGTTTACATAGATTTAAGAAAAACTAAAACTAGAAAGTCAAATGCCTCTGTTGTCACAAGTCAAATGTATCTATTAGTCAAAAGTTAAACTAATGAGATATTAATTACGCTGACACACTGACCCTTTTCCAATTGCATTTGAAGATTTATGAAGTTAATTACTAAATCAGTCCTCCGCTTAAGATACTTTGATTTTGCTGCCAATGCAATGTATTATTCATGAGAATGGCATGCTAAAGTAAAGAGATTGAAAGTTTTTAAAACTTTTCCGTGAACACAAAGGACACTGAGATATGTTAGCTGAATTTCTTCATGGAAAGCTTATTTTTTAAAGAGTTTTGAATTTTTTTTTATCTCCATATTGCTCTTGGAGAGAGAAAAAGTGCACAATCCCTCATATAGTGACTGAATGAACTTAAAAGAGTTTCTAATGAATTCTGCTGTGTACAGACTAGTTTTACAAGACCAATCTGGACTAAAATTAATTTTCAGCGGTTTTCAGTCATCAAGTCTGGAACTCATAAGTGTTGGGTTTTAGCTTCAAGTTTCTGCCATGAAGCAACTGAAAATTCAACAAAGGCATGAAATCACTAAAGAGGCAGAAAACCAAGTTAAAATAACCTACTCTCAACACAACCTCATGTTTTGACTTCACCTCATTCATTGAATTAGTGCCTTCTGCTCTTCTGAAGATTAGGTAATTTCTTTGAAAACACTATTGTGAACATAATTTCTTCTTTGTTATTCCAATATACAGAGAGGTCTATGACCTTTTATGTTTTCTCTGTACTTCTCAAGTTTTGCTTATATTAGCTAACTTGCCATCCATAGCACATTGATTTTTCCAACTCTCTAATCAATATATTTTTTTTCATTTTTCCTTCAACCCATTGATCTAAATTAAAGTCTCTATGTTTCTACATGCATATGGATAGTGAGAAATACAGGAGAAGAGGAAAGGAAAACTGAAAATATTATTTAACTTCCTTTATATTTTTATTCCTCAATGACTTCCACATATTTTAAATTTTAGCACTGAAATATTTCTAAATTGCTTATATTTATTTTTATGGGGAAAAGGAAAAGTTCATTTCTTTTGAAAAATGACACAAATTTGTTTTATTAGTATAATTTTGTTAAGACTCCCTAAAGTATTTTATATCAATATACCAAATTATAATAAATATAACATGCATGTATTGTCTTTTCTTTTGGTCAAAATATTATAAGAATTAATGTGAATTCAAACTTAAAATAATCCATTTGTTCAAGGAGGTTTCTTCTGCAAGGGGGAAATAATATATATTCAGTTATATAAGTTAAATATATGTGCAATTGTCAATACAAAGGGATTTATTTTGTTACGGAGGGAAAAGAAAAACCAAAAAAATGTGATTATCTTTAAATTATTTTTATATATTTTAGAATTACATGTAAAAAAATCTCTCATTAAAAAAAAATTCTGAGTTACAGATTATTTGCTTTCCTCTCCTTGCCTTCGAAAAGCATTTAATATGGATTATGTGTTGCCATTTGAGTATTGTCATAAAAGAAAAAAGAAACAAAATAACAAAATAATAGTGAACAAGTTAGACTTCACTTTGCCTTTAGAGTTCACTAGACTTCTCTCTGAAGGTGGGGACTACCTTTAATCCTGGATCCTTTGGAATTACTCTGATCATTGTCTTGATCAGAGTAGTTAAATCATTTACAGTTGATCATGTTTACAATTTGTGTAGTGACTGTTCAACTTTGTACTTCCTTAATTCACGTAAGATTTTCTGAAATCATGCTCATTATCATTTCTGGTAACATAATAATCTTCCTTCACTATCATAGCACAACTTGTTTAGTCATTTTACAACTGATCAGTAATCCATCACTTTCCAATTCTTTGCTATCAAATACACACACACACACACACACAAACACACACACACAAACTCACACACACAAACTCACACAAAGATGTGCTATACATATTTTTTTTGTACAAATATGTCAACTTCCCACTTGGATTACTTTGGAACATAGGCTTTGCTGTTATATTTATATGCCAAAATGTATGCACAATTTTATAATTCTTTGGATATAGTTTTAAATTAGATTCTAGAACTTTTGAACTAGCTCACACTTGCACCAAAAATGAATTAGTGACCCCATTTTTCACATCACATCTAGTATTTATACCTTTTACTTTTTTGTCATGCTAATCATTCTGATGTGTATGAACTCTTAGAGTTATTTTAATTTGTTTTTCTAATCAGTAGTAATTTATAGTAATTCCATTTGACTATTGATGACTTTGATTTTGTTTTCTGAAAACTGCCTTTTTGTGTCCTTTAATCATTTATCAGTTGAAAAAACATTTTTTATAAATTTATTTCATTTCCCATAAGACCTTATCAGAGAATTTGCCACAAAACTTTTCAGTTTCTTGTTTTCCTTGTCATTTTGGCTACATTAATTTTGTTTTAGTAGAATTCTTTTCTTTAAATATCATGTAATCAAAAATCTCTATTTCTTCTTCCTTTTATTCTCTCTTTCTCTTGTTTGGTCACAAATTCTACTCTTTTCCATAGATATGGCAGGTAATTTTTTCCTATGCTCCACTAATTTATTTATGCTATCACTATGTCTAAATCATCTATACATTTTACCTTATCTTAAGCAAACAAGCTGAGATGTGGGTCCATGCCTAATTTCTTCCAAATTACTTTCTGTCTTTCCCAGCAATTTTGCCAAATGGTGAATTCTTACCCCCATAACTTGGATTTTTGTATCTATCAAATACTAACTTTCTATGATACTTTGTATTACATTTCTCATCTATCCACTGATTCACAACTCAATTCCAAAGCTATTACTCAATTGTTTTGATTAATAGTGCTAATAGTATTGTTTGAAACCCAAACTGTGAATTCATATCTTTAATTTTTTCCCCATTGATTCCCTTGATAGTCTTGACTTTTTTATCTTTCATATTAATTTGATTATAAGGTTTTTTAGTTATATAATAGTTTAATAGCTTGTTGGAATGATTTTAGATATATAAATTAAACCTAGCAGAATTTTAATTTTTAATTATATTGACTCAACCTACCAAGAACAATTAATATTTTTCCAATTTTTAAAAAGAATTTGAGAAAAAAGTTTTGCAATAGTTCATATAATTCCTAAGTTTTCTTTGTAGATAGACTCGCACATCTTTTATATTGTCTCCAATTATTAAAGAGGAATTTCACATTGATGCTCGACTTTGATGATAGTACATAGAAATGCTAGTGATTTGTTGGGGCTTATTTTATGTCTTGCAACTTTGCTAAAGTTCTTGATTGTTTTGTGTAGTTTTTTAGTTATTTTCTAAGATTTTCTAAGTATACCATAATATCATCAGCAATGAATAGGAATTTTCTTTCCTAATTATCTATTCTAATTACTTCAATTTGTTTTTCTTCTCCTATTGCTATAGCTATCAATTCTAGTTTAATTATTGTATAGTACTAGAAATAATGAACATCCTTGCCTGATCTTTTTAAAAAGCATTCTAGGAGATCCTCATTACAGATAAGACTTCATTTTGATTTAAACAGATAATACTTAATAAGGTGGCTCAGTGGATTGAGTACTAGGCCTAGAGTCAGGAAAATCTGAATTCAAATCATAAATTAGACACTAACTATGATCTTAGAAAATTAGTTAAATCTATTTGCTTCATTTTCTTTATCTATAAAACAGACTGGAGAAGAAAATGACAAACACTCTAATATTATTTTCAAATAAAACTCCAAATTGGGTCAACAATGAGACAGATATGACTAAAGCAATTGAAAAAGAACACATAATTTTAAGAAAAGTTCCACTGATAACTATGTTTTCTAATGTGTTTAATAAGAATAGTTGTTGGATTTAGTCAAAGTTTTTCCATAAATTTCTACATTTTTTTAATTTATTGGACTAAATTTTACCCTGCAACTCTTATTGGATTTTGAAAATAAATTTTACCTCCTCCTAGAAATTGTAGTTTGACTTGCTTTCAATTCCCTTTTTTCCTTTGAAGATTTGTTTCTAGCTCTCTTAACTACATTTTCTTCTTATGAGTTTGATTCTTGATCTTCCTTCTCACTGTAGCAACTTTTTTTTAGGGTTTTGCAAGGCAAAGAGGGTTCAGTGGATTGCCCAAGGCCACATAGCTAGGTAATTATTAAGTGTCTGAGACCGGATTTGAACCCAGGTACTCCTGACTCCAGGGCTGGTGCTTTATCCACTATGCAACCTAGCCGGCCCTGTAACAACTTTTTAATGTTCAAGTTTTTCTGTATTTTGTCTTTTTCATTTTCCACCCTATTTTTTTTTAAATTTTGAAAATTACATCAATATTAGGTTCTATTTCTGGTCTGTGTAGTGGAAGACCAATGTCTCAAGATTCGGACATTTTCTATTGTTTTTTGCAGAGATATTTCTTGGGGTTTAGGCATTTTAATGCTTTCAAAGTTGTTGGTCAGGGGACAGATGTGGTCAATTAATGATATAGTCTCACTCTCATTCCTTACCCAGGAAGGGCACTTTATCCCTTGGAATGCCAATCAATATTGATTATCAGGATCTTGAGATCTCTACAAACTGGAAGTGACTGGAATTTTCCCTCAGGGCCTCGACTTCCTCTAGACCAAATGTTCTCCTTTCCCTTCAGCTATAACCCAATAGTGGGTAGGCAGTAGAATTGTCAAAAATTGTTGTCTTGCATCCAGTGCTAGCACAGGCATCCTCTGTAGTCTGTTTTTGACCAATGTCAGGTCCCCTTATTGATTCTGACTTGGGAACTTTCAAAGCTGCTGCTCCTCCCATTGTCACCCCACAGATTCATCACTGGCATTTCATGCACATGGAATCCAGGTCAGTCTCCACCCCTGTGACACAGAACTTTCTTTCCAAACTATTAGGCTGTCTTTGGATAGAACAATTCCTCATTCTGACCTTTTATTGACTTGATTATTTGAAACATTATTTTAAAGTTGTTGGATGGGGATATTGGAAGTTTGACTTGGAAATTTTAGTAATATTTATAATATTTAGACTATATTTTGGAATTAGTCTTAAAGGAAATTTGGGGTTGCAAGAAACAGTTGTTAGACAGGAAAACACCCCAGGCTCTAGCAAAGTTAATCTTAATATGTTTTTTATACATCTATATATTACTTTTGGTTTCTATGGCTCATTTGATGATAAAAATGTCTTAAATAGGTCTCAGGAAATTTTTGTGATGAGCTTAAATTTTAGAAATATTTTTGAGATATAATGTGGTTGAGGGCACAAACAGTAATCTAAAAGTCATAATATTAGTATAATACTAATTACTACTCCAATATATGTTATTTTAACTTTCACAAATCACGGTTTCTAAATATCAGATTCACTAAATGCAAAATAAAACTCTTATCTGCCTGTATTTACTTTTATTATCTCAAAAGTGATTCACTTTATTTAAAAAAATAAATTTCATTTTCAGATTCATATTTGACTTCCTTCTGCATCCTCTCTCACTCACTCCCTCTACCAATTAAAAAAAATCAAGAAAAAATAGCCCTATATCAAACAGATATAATAAGTAAAATAAATCCACATTGGCCATGTCCAAAAAGTCTATATAAACTAACTCTTTCACTTCTCCATCAGAAAGTAGGTAACATATGACATCTTGGATCTTCTGAACTTATGGTTGGTCATTGTGTTGATCAGCTAGTAATTCTTTCATAGTTATTAATCTATAATTTTGAGCCATTGTGTAAATTTTCCTCTTGATTCTCCTGACTTAAATTTGTATTACTTATCAGGTTTTCCTGAAATCATTCTCTTCATCCTTTTTTATCACATAAAAATGTTTCATCACCGGTTAAACCAGTCTCTCTCAGCCACCTTAAAGTGGTTCTTTACCACTGATAAAAGAGCAACTAAAAATATTTTTCTATGTAAATCCTTTTCCACTTTCTTTGTTTTGTTTGTGGTATACAACTAATGGCTTCATTAACTCACAGGGTCTAGCATGGTAGTTTAATAATATTTTGCATAGTTTCAAATTATTTTTCAGCATGTAACCATTCCATGGCTTTATGAAAAGTGCATTAGTGGACCAATGCTGTCCTACTGTCCCTAAAAACATGTTAGATTTTGGCTAATTCTGACAATAGTTTTGTTGTTGTTGTTGTTGTTGTTGCTGCTGCTGCTGTTGAGGAAAGCACTTTGTAAATCATAATGAGCCATAGAAATGTTACTGTTCATCTTGATGACAATCACAATTAATCAAAGAAGAAAAAATATGTAGATGAGTGAACTTTATAAAGTGTAAAACAGTGGAAATGCAAGGTAATAATAAATTCAGATTTATGGTGGGAGAATGTAAATATCAACCTTGTATTTGAACTGAAAAAAATTATGATCTTTTAAACCTCAACTTTATCTTCATCATCATCATCATCATCATTATCATCATCACCATATAATTGAATAATTGTGCAATTGCCTAATTTAAATTTTTTTCTGAAATATGTATTAAGACTATACCTTAATGATTTATGATCTTATCAATTAATGTAAGGTCTCAATTACTGTAGATAGAAGTCTATTTGTAATTTGTAATCCATCTTCCTATAAATCTTTCATTGAGGATATATATATATATATATATATATATATATATATATATATGTAGTAACTGAAGGCAAAAAAGTTTCTCCAATGGGGTGGCTAGGTGATACAGTAGATAGAGCACCAGCCCCGGAGTCAGGAGTACCTCAGTTCAAATGTAGCCTCAGACACTTAATAATTATCTAGCTGTGTGGCCTTGGGCAAGGTACTTAACCCTATTTCCTTGAAATAAACCTAAAAAAAGTCTCTCCAAAATATTGACAATTTATGGAATAACTCTGTGATTATCCCTTATATTCAGTATGTAGTTATTCCCTTTTTCTAACTACTCACACATATGAATTTATATATATACATATATATATATATATATAATTGGTTGTATATTTATATCCTTATTTTCAAGAGGCATCTCTGAGAAAATGTTACAAACTGTTTTAACCCATAATAATATTTTTTCTTTCATCATTATTTATATAATCCCTTTTATAATCAATATATAACTAGTATAAACTAATTTAAGCATATAGTCATAAGTAATTATTATATAGTTATTTGCTACTAAAATATTGTATGCCTAAAAATTTATGTGTATGTATATATATATATTATGCATACATACTTAGATACATATATACATACATACACACATATGCAGACATAGCCATTATTCCTATGGGTCATACATTGTGCTACAAATAAAATCTCATTTGTTACTCCCAACAATACAGAAAAATAATTATTTTTATTGTCCCCATTTTACAGTTTTGGACACTGAAAAACAAAGGTTAAGTGACTAGTCCAAGATGACAGAGTGAGATTTCAACTCAGGTTTCTTTCCATCAACACTAGCACTCTATCAACCATGTCATTTAGCTATATTTTTGCATTACCATTGAGACAACTGAATTATTTGTTGTTTTTAGACAATATTGTTTGATACAGAAACTTGTTTTGATTTCCATAGCTGTTGTTTTTTTGATATCATAGAATTAGAATTAGAAAGAATCTTAAAGACTTTTGTTCTATATTCAATTTTCAGGTGAAAAACCAGAAGCCTTAGAGAAGCTATAAATTTTCAATTTTACAAGTATAGTAAATGATAGAAGATTAAGATCAACTTTCTAAACTCCATTCACTTTATGGTATATCACATTGCCTTTATATATAACCATAATTTAATTTTTCCTCATAATATGCAAAGATGTATATAATGTCACTATTTTTTTTTAATTTAGACACAAATCTTGAGTGTCAAGTAATTGAATTTCCCCAAAACATAAGCACTTAATCTGGTTACCCAGAGAATTAGCAATTATCCCAGACAGGGAAACAATAATACTCTGATGGCAGAAAGTGAAGAGGAATTAAGAAACCTCTTGTTGAAGGTTAAAGAGAAATGTATAAAACTAGATTGAAAGGTAACATAAAAAATGATCTTTGCAACTGATTCCATCACTTCCAGGAAAATAGAAAAGAAATGGAAGCACTATCAGATTCTGTATTCTTAGTATAAAAGATCACTTCAGATAGCAACTGTGGCCATAACATTAAAAGTTGTTTCCTCCTTGGAAGAACAGTTATAACAAATATGGAAAGCATACTAAAAAGCAGAGATATCACCTTGCTGACAAAACTCAATATCAAAAAATCAAACATGATTTGTTTTTTCTAGTAGCAGAATATAACTGTGAGAGCTGGAGTTGGAGATGGAGTATAAGGAAAGTTGAATATCATAGAACTGACTCTTTCAAATTGTCTTACTGAAGAAGACTTTTGAGAGTTTCTTGGACAAATCAGTCAATACTTAAAAAAGAGTTGAGACTATCCACTGGAAGATCAAATAATGAAGCTGAGGTTTATTTTGGCCACAGAATGAAAAGAAGGCACAATTTGGGAAAAAATGTTGGGTAAGATGGAAGGTAGGGGTAGATAGGTGGCACAGTGGACAGAGCAGGCCCTGGAGTCAGGAGTACCTGAGTTCAAATCTGGCCTCAAAGACTTAATAATTACCTAGTTGTGTGGCCTTGGGCAAGTCACTTAACCCCATTGCCTTGCAAAAACCTAAAAAAAAAAAACGATAGAAGGCAAAAGGAAAAGAAGATCATAGAGAATGAATAAATATATAGAATAATAGAAATATCACACACAACTGAATGATTCAAAAACTACAATAGCTACAATCTTAACACCTCAAATAATATGTATTTTTCTTTAAGCTCCTTCAATAATTAAGACATAACACTTATGGATCAAGAGACGTTGTTTAAGTCAACCTATCAATGATCAAGACCAATCCTTATATATAGTAATTATCCTTGAGTTGCATTAAAACCCACTGAGGATTTTGCTAATACTTAGAACCTATATATCTTTCCCCTTCAGTCCTTTTCCATTTTAATAAAAGGTTGCTGTAATATACTCTGTAGTAAGAAATAAAGACAAGTTACACTGAGAAGCTCTAGCCTGGAGTCCTCTATTACAGTTCCCACTGCATTCTCCAGTCTGTGTGTCTTTCTAATTGTGTAGGTCTCAGGCACTAATATAGGGAACTAAGTATTTCTTTTTTGTACATAGAAAGCTATGAAACTATTAATAGAAAAAGAAGCTATTGTAATAGAAATATGAAAAATTAAGGGAAATTTTTAATATTTGTCAAAACACTGAAGTTGGAACTAGCTGACTATAGCTGATATTATTCTAATTAATAAACTGGCATTTGATCTTACAGGTCTGAGACATTTATTCCACCTTTAATATCTTACCCACACACTTACAATGACATATACGCATACACATATGATCAAATAAACCAAGACATGATGGGGACAAATAATTTCCTACATAATTTCTAAGATAATGCAGTCAGTTTCTTCCAAGATGCCCATTCCTTCCACTCTGTCTCTCATAGATGGTCATTATTATGACTATAGTGACAATTTCCAGTTGTAACTACTTATAGATTGTGAATGATGAGGTATTCCTCAAGCAAAGTTCAAAATATTCAGCTTCTATAAATTTAGTAGAGTATAATTTTAATAGATACATTATCCTATTCTTATAACTTCCATCTGCATCAGTTCTATAATGCATAACAGAAAAAAAATATCCACGTTTTATTTTTCCAGTCTGGTTCTAATATAATCACAGTTTAAGTGATATCATATCATTCCCCCTCTATCTTATTTTAATCTAAATGCACTTCATTAAGTTTCCACCCTAAGATATATGGAATTTCTCTCTGGAATATAACATCGTGCACAAAATTCTTCTCTACTTGACTTTGTATCAAATCTGTTTCTTCAGAACAAGTTGTACTTTTCCATTTCTGAAATTTTTGTCATGAATCAAATCTTATAGAATCTCAGTAATATATCAATAAGGACATGCAGTTCCTTGTATTGAACTTTCAAAGTCACATTAATATGTTTATCTCATAAATTGGTATTTGGGACTATAAACTTACGAAGTTTTTGCTATCAACTATAATTTCTGAAGTTTTTTTATGTGAAATATCTCGACTTCTTAACTTTCATTTTGGGATAATTTTTTTTCTTTTTTTTTCCTAATTATCTAATAGTGGATTACTTAATTTTTTAGTTATCATTCAAACTCCAAAAACAATTTGTATTTGATTCATCCATTATTATATATCCATACTAATAGATATGTGTTCTGTAATTGTTTTGGCTTTGTGATGAGTGCTGCACAAGTTGTGGTCCATTTAACAAATATGATCTCATGCACTGTCAGCATATATGTACTCAATATAATTAAAATGCAATAACAAGAAATGCATAGCAAATGAGTTTTAAATCTCTGCCAACATATGATATAACTTTTTCATTCCTGGGTCAATTGAACTCCACATTATACATTAAATTCTCACTTATTCTGGCTTTTGCCTTTATATATGTCTAGAATATTTAAAGGGAAAGATCTTTTTTATTACTAAAATAAGTAAAAAAGAAATTCACATGAGAAGAGCATAACTTTAACAATAAAAACAAAATTATCCCCAAAATAGCAAATACAATTTTTTTCAATGGAACTTTCTACATCCAACTCCCTTACAATCCTTATAAATCCTCATAAATCCAATTTATCACTGTGATTCCATCTCCATATATTTAAACTAGTTATTCTCCATGCTTATAATCCTTTCCATCCCTATCTCCACATGTTGATATATCTGAATTCCAGAGATTTCAAGAATTAATTTTGAAGTAGTATATCTTTCAAGGCTCTCCAGTTTTTAAAACGTTCCCTTTTATGTTATGCTTCTTTACACATTAAGTGTATTTTAGGTATCTCTTTATTTGCATTCTGTCTATCCCTTAAATTGTAAGTTCCACGAAGACAGGAACTGTATTTTTTATTTGTATCCCAAATCAGGTTGATAGGATTAGCTTAGGATTGATGACATTAATAGGTATTTAAGTAAAGCATATTGTTCAATTACATCAAATACATGAAAAATACAGTTAGTCCAAACTTGAGTACTATTTTTACACTGAGTCTTTGACAAAAACAATAACTTCAGCATGTGATCTTGGATAACTCATTTTGCAATTTTTCTTTTTTCCTCTCTTCTTTAGTCTAGATAAGAGAGCTGGTAATTCAATGGAAAGTTCTCAGTCAAATCACAGTTCAAGTCCTGGCTCAGTATGCCAGTGGTAAAATGGTAGGTCAGCAATGAGGGTTCCAAAATCAGCTCAGAAGGCAATGTTTGAACCCAGGAATCCTTTTACAGAAGTCAAATTTAGATCGAGTTACTATAAGAGAGTGAGCAAACTACCATTACATGAGATAACAGAGTAGAAACCCAGGGACAAGATCTCTGCCCACAGAATAAAAAAATTACTTGGGATTTTATCCCTCAGAGTGGATATGCCAAACAAAGGAGGAGAGTTCAAATCTCTAAATGAGCAAAAAGACAAAGATAGCACTACCCATAGAAAGCTAAAATTCTGATAGGGAAAACAAAAATGTCATATCAGAAGACAAAAGCAGTGACAAAATGCTACATGTGAAGACTCAAAGGGTATCTGAATGGATATCACATGCGAAAATCCTCTTGTAATTACTCAAAAAGAATTTTAAAAACTAAAGAAGAGAGAAAAAAGAAATATGGAGAAATGAGTTATGTAAGAGAATTATGGTAAATTGCCTGTAGAAGACAAATCCTTCCAAAGAAAATTGATCAAATTGAAAAAGAAAACAATACCTTTGAAAGTAAGATTGACCAATTGAAAAAGGAAAGCAACTTCAGTAAAAGTATAATTAACAAACTGAAAAAGGAAAATAACTTGTCTAAAAGTAAAATTAACCAACTAGAAAAGGAAATATAAAAATCAACTGAAGAAAATAAAACTATAAAATTAAAATTGGACAAATGAAAGCTAAAGATTCTATGAGACACCAAGATTCCATCGAACAAAACCAAAAAAGTAAAAACAGAAAAAGAAGAAGAAGAAGAAGAAGAATATAAAATTATCTCTTAAGAAAAATTATCAACTTAGAAAATAGATCCAGGAGAGATAATCTATGAATTATTGGTCAACTGGAATATCATGACCAGAAAACAAACCTGACAATAGCATTCAGAAAAATATCGTTGAAAGCTGTCCTAATATCCTAGAACAAGGAGAAAAAATATTCCTTAAAAATACATTGATCATTCCTGGAAAGATTTTTTTTTTTAAATGGAAACTTCAATGAATATTGTAGCCAAAAAATATTGTAGCTGAAGGAAAAAAAATGGTACAAAAAGCAAAAAGGAAGCAATTTGAATTGGACCAGAGAATCACAGTCAGATTGCATGGACTTGTCAGCTTCAGCTGCTTGTCCTCCTAAAGATGCTGCCTTATTCAGAGTGAAGCAACTTTTCACCTCAAGAAAACTTATAAAAACTTCAGAAAATATCAGTCTCAGGTGGGTAAAGGGGGATAGCAGCATAGTCTAGAAAAGAGAGTTGAGAATTCAGTGGAAGGTTCTTAATCCAATTACAATTCAAGTCCTAGCTTAACATGCCAATGGTAGAGTGGTAGACCAGCAATGAGGGTTAAAGGATAGAATGACCTAAAATTAAATAAATGTAGATTACATTTAACATTCAATGGATCTTCAAAATTTAGTATATTTCATCAGGGCAGAGGGTAGAATTTCAAAGAAATAGAGGACTTCCAAATTTATTTGATTAAAAATGATGAATTAGACAAAAAACCAGGATTGGACACATAATTTGATCTTCAACTACAATACTCAAGACAAGCATAAGAAAGATAAAAGAAAGAAAAAATTTAGTCAATCAGACTAAACGGTCTATTTCCCAACATGAGAAGATAATACTCGTAACTGTTGAAAGTGATATTTCTCTCAGGAAAGTTGAAAGAAGCATACTGAGTCAAAGGGCGTAGCTATATATTAATGTCAATGTCATTATACATTGGCTGTTTAGGTTGTATTTCTATTGGGTCAGTTGAAAGGAGTATTCATAGACAAAGAATGTGGGTATTAATTGACTGCCTATGGCTATTAATAATTGTTTTCTTTTTAATATTTATTATTTAATTATGATTGTCTAAGTGCATGCAAAGGCAATTTTCAAAATTCATTCATTTGCAGGTTTATGAGTTCCAAATTTTTGTACATGTATAATCATGTTGAACATATTTCCAGATTAGTCATTAAACTAAATGAACCAATTAGACCTATGAGACTAATTAGATTAATTAAAACTAAGGAGGAAAATATAAGAAACAAAAAAAGATAAAAGAAGTTTTAACAAAGAAACACTGTGTGTATACTTTGCTCTACATTCATTGTCTGGATATGGATGGCATTTTCATGAAAAAGTCTCTCAGGATTTTCCTTGATAACTGAATTTCTGAGAGGATCTGCATTCATCAAAGTTGATCATATCACAATGTATTTTTTTATGTGCCTGATATTTTCTTGTTTCTACCCTCATTATCAGTTCATGCTAGACTTAGCATGTTTCTTTAAAGTATGGCTGCTCGTTATTTCTTACAGAACAATAGTACTTTATCACATTTCTATATCATAACTTGATGAGCCCATACTCAATTTATGAGTTCACCCTAAATGTAAAAATCTTTGAAACTAGAAAAGAACATATAGAACAAGAGGAATTGTTGCCATATTTTATGTCTTTGGTATTGCTGGATCAAAGGTTATGCAAAATTAATTTTAATTTTTTAATTTATTTATTTTCATTCAAAGATATGCATATTTTTAAGTTACAAAATTTCCTTCCACCCTCCTTTCCCATTCCCCTTACCTCAGTGGTGAAAAGTTAGAATATCATTGTTCATACATATTTTGAAATATATGTTTACAGAAGAGCAATTTTTGATATGTGGAATTATGATTAAGGAAAAGAGATAAATAAGAGATAATTTTTATAAAGGGTTCATCAGACTCTGAAGGGTATTTTTGGTATGTTTTCTGTTGTTTGTTTTTCTTCCTTTCTTTGAAGATAACATTGTCCATAGTCAGTCTAATATGGTTGTTCTAGCTCTCTGAATTACTGAATTACTGAGAGGAGCTGCTTCCATCAAAGTTATTCATCTCACAATGTTGTTGTTAATGTGTACAATGTTTTTTGAGTTCTTTTTCCTTCTCTTAATATCATATCCCATAAGTCCTCCCATGCTTCTCTAGAGTCTGACCATTTATGTTTTCTTACAGAATAATATTCTATACTATTCATGTACCATAACTTGTTAAACATCCCTCAAATGATGGGCATTCCCTTAATTTCCAATTTTTACCAATACAAAAAGAGCTGCTATGAATATTTTGTAACTTATTTAGGAATTTCCCAATTGATATACATTCCCTCATTTGCAATTCTTTGCCAGGTTATGGTCAGTTTTATTGCCTTTTGGTCATAGTTCCAAATTGCTCTCCAATATGATTACATACTTTCACAACTTTACTAACAATGCATTAGTGTCCCAATTTTCCCACATCCTCTCAAAATTGATCACTTTCCTTTTTTGTCATCTTAGCTATTCTGATAAATGTGAGATGATACCTAAGAGGTATTTTAATCTGCATTTCTCCAATTGACATTCATTTGGAGCATTTTATATGACTATAAATAGCTTTAATTTCTACATCTGAAATCTATCTGTTCATGTACTTTGAACATTTATTATATTGGTGTCATGATTTTGGCATAACTCCTTCACTTTTTTTAAGTAGCTTATATATTAGGAGTTGGATACAAGATGGCAACTTTATGAAGACAGTAATTCCTAAAAACTCTCTTCAAAAGTACTGCAAAAAAGGGGTGGCTAGGTGGCACAATGGATAGAGCACTGGCCATGGAGTCAGGAGTACCTGGGTTCAAATCTGGTCTCAGACACTTACTGTGTGGCCTTGGGCAAGCCACTTAACCCCACTTGTCTTGCAAAAACCTAATACAAAAAGTAAAAAAAATACTTCAAGAAACCCTTAAAATTATGTTTCAAACCAAATTTTAGCAAGGCAGAACCACAGAAAGACCAATTCCTCAGTCCAAGACAACTTGGAAGATTCATAAGAAGACTCTGTTTCACCATGGTCAGAAGACTCAGAATTGTAGACAGAGTCATGACATGCAGGAGTTAATGAGCCCTAGACTTTTAGTAGCACCCCACAACACACCTGGTTCCTTGGTGATGCCTGGGCTCTTGGTAGAGAAAGCAGTTTCCAGAATTCCAATCCCATTGATCACTAAGCACAATTTGGAATATGAGCAGGAAAACTCTGACAGACTGAGTAAGGAATCCAGGCCAGTACAGTCCCAGTCCCAGTAAATAGAAGCAGGACTGTCAAGTCACCCCAAAAGTCTGGAAGCTGCTCCCAGAGTGCACAACCCAAGGAAGGTAAGAGGATTGAGCCAGACTGTCATGATCTCTCTGCTATCCATAGGAAAGGACTGTTGTGCTTTCTTCTTATACAGAGCCTGATCACAGTCTAGGGCTCCCTATTTCCATAGCAGAGCATGGACCCTTCTCTCAGGTCCAAGGCAGAGGGGAGTGCTTGTCATCCAAGGAAAGCAGGAATTGGTATCAGGATATGGAAGAGTAAAAAAAGACTTTGAAAATAAGTAAGGGGAAATAGAGGAAAAAACAGAGAAATCATAAAAACGCAGTCAACATCTTGCTGAAAGAGATACAAAACTAATGAAGAAGACAAGTTAAAAAACACTTTAGGTCAAATGAGGAGATTAATGAAGAGAAGAATGCCTCAAAAGCAGACTTGATCAGACAGAAAAGGAGACACAAAAACTCTCTGAAGATAAATTCCTTCAAATGTAGAAGGGAGCTAAGAAAAACTGATGACTGTGAGAAATCAAGAAATAATAAAACAAAATAAAAAATGAAAAACTAAAAGAAAATGTGAATTATCTCATTGTAAAAAAACTAACCTGTAAAAGAGATCCAGAATGAACAATTTAAAAATTATTTGACTACCTCAAAGTCATGACCAGGAAAAGAGTCAAGACTTCATTTACCAAGGAATAAGCCAGGAAATTGACCTGATATCCTAGCAGCAGAGGGTAAAATAGAAATTGAGGAAATCTGCTGATCACCTACTGAAAGAGATCCCAAAATAATAACTCCCAGGAATATTGTAGCAAATTTCCAGAACTCCAAGTCAAAGAGAAAATATTACAAGCAGCCAAGAATGAAAAAAAAATCAAATTTAGAAGAGCTACAGTCAGGATTACACAAGATCTAGTAGTTTCTACATTAAGGATTTATAGAGGTGGAAATATGATATTTCAGAAGGTAAAAGAGCTTGGATTACAGCCAAAAATCAACTAACGAGCAAAATGTAATTCTCTTTCAGGAGATAAGATGAACATTCAGTGAAATAGCAGACTTTCCTAAATTTCATTTGAAATGATCAGAGTTGTACAGAAAGTTTGTTCAAGTTTAGTTTTCAGTTGAAGCAAAAAGAGGATGGGTGACAAGGGAAAAATAATGCTATTGAACTGCATGTATTCCAGCATGGTCAGATGATAGTGTTAACTCATGAGCCTTTGTGTTTGCTAGGGTGGTTAGATTGAGCATGTACAGATGAGTCAGAGGAAGGCATTAAATATGAATATATAATGTACTAAAAAAGATGGATTTAATGGGCAAGAAAGGCAATGTACTGGATGAAAGGAAATGGAGAGGTAGAATAGGCTAAATTATTTCATATAAAAGAGGCAAGAAAAAGCTTTTGCAATGGAGTGGAGGCTTGGGCGATGAGGAAAAATGAGTGAACCTTCACTCTTATCAGAAGTGGCTCAGAGAGAAAATAGCACACACTCAATTGGATATAGAAATCTTACCCTAAAGGAAAATAGGAGAAGAAAGGGATGGGAGAAGGGGGCAGTGGGTGTTGAGGAGTTGTAGGAAATAGAAGAGAGAAGAGTGTTGGTGACAGTAGTCAGTTAAAACACACATTTGAGGAGCGACAGGGTGAAAGGGGAGAGAGAATATAATAAATGAGAATGGAGAGGGAATGGGTAGAGGGAAATAAAAGTAGAGATAGTAGCAGTGGGATAAAAATATTGAATCAATTTATTTGATGAAACCTTCAATAAAGATAATGTTATCTATTCCAATGACAATACAGACTGAAACACATATCAAAATAGTAGTGGGAGACCTCAATCTCCCTCAGAACTAGATAAACACAAATTAAATGGGATAAAACTTAAAGGGTGAAGAAAGGATTATACTTTTTCTCTCTAAAACAGAATTGGCCACATGCTAGGGCATAAAACCTTACAATCAAATACAGAAAGGCAAAAATAATTTTTCTGGTCAAGATGCAATATTTATTACATTTAATAAAGGACCATGAAGAGAAAAATCTAAAAATTAAGGGAAAACTAAAAAAACTTCATTTTTAAAGAACTAATTGATCAAACAGCAAATCATAGAAAAAATCAATCATTTCATCCAAGAAAATGATAGCAATGAGATGTCATAGCAAAATTTATGGGAGGAAGCCAAACTAATTTTTAGGGGAAATTTTGTATATCTAAATGCTTATATTTTCCTTTTTCAAATATTTTATTTTATTTTTACAATCACATGTTAAGAAAGTTTTTTCAACATTCATCCACATGCTTATGCATATTTTCAAGTTACATGACTTTTTTCCACCCTCCCTTCCCACCTCCCTCCCCCCAGCAATGAACATACACATTTATGTTTAACATGTTCACAATTTAGTCATTTTCAGTATGAGAAATTAGGATTATAGGGAAAGAATTCCATGCAATACGAAAAGAAATAAAAAGAGAAATTTTTAGAAAGTGAATGTAGTGTTCAATCAGATTCTGTAGGGCTTTTTTTTGTTTGATTTTTCCTCCTCTGGATAATGGATAGCATTGTCCACAACAGGTCTCCCCAGGTTGTCCTAGATCTCTGATCTGCTGAGAGGAGCTGCATACACTAAGTTTGATCAATTCATAATATTTTTTGTTAATGTGTAGCTATACCAGATGGTATAGTATATACTGCTATACCTGACTCCAGGGCTGCACTCTATCCACTGCACAACCTAGCTGCCCCTACTTTATACTTTCAAAGAGGTTTTGTCTTAGAGGGCAGCCAAGAAGCACAAATTGCTGGATCTGGAATCAGGAAGACTTGAGTTCATATTCAGGCTCAGATACCTACTAACTATGAGATTCATTTAAATTCATTTTCTTCATTTGTAATGTTGTAAATTGTAGTAAGGTATACCTTCTGGTTCTTGTAAGGATCACCATTTGTAAAATTATATAAAAATAAATTTCTCATTTCATTTTCTTCAAAAACGTTATATAACTCTTTTTAGAGAGGTGCTATTATATTAAACCAATTTTAGAGATGAAGAAACAGAAACTGATAAAGGTAAAATGAATTTCCTAGGGTCATTCAAGAGAGAAAATGTTTAGGGTCAGATTTTATCTGAGTTCTATCTGACTCTAGGTAAAGTATTTATCCTTTCTTCCAGCAAGGTATGCATTTAGTAATGAGAGACATTGATAATGAAAACTTTTGCTACTACACAGATTGTTAACTCCTCATCTATAATTTAAAGCTTTAGAAGTTCCGCCTCGGTTAATGAGTTTTAGTGACTTGTCTAAGGTAACATAAGCTGAATCGCAGGTCATACTGAATTACAGGTTCAACTGGTCACTTTTCTATGCTGTTCCATTATCTTTTTTTTTATCAGATCCAAATTTTATTAAAAAGTTGCTAAATTGAAAGATATCTTATTTAATATATGTGTTTATATAAACATTCCTATATATTATATGTATAAAAGGTGTATTTGCACTTATGAGTATGCAAACATATTTATACATTATATATATGACTATATCTGATTAAAAGATACAAACATTTGTAAATACTTAAAAATAAATAACTTGTTTCTCAGTTGAAATAGAATCATACATTTTCTAATTTTGAAGTGATATAAGGAAATATCTATTCTAATCTTCATATGACAGATAAATCCTCTTCCTTAACTTTCTTATCAAGTGGTCATCTAGATTCTACTTGGTGTATAAGGGAAAATTTTGCTTTAGGGTCCATTTCAAGGATATATAAAAAGCTATCAACTCTTCTACATGCAAAATATTGTCCCAGATATTATTTCAAAGTTAAAACTGCCGGGTTTTTATTTACAACGCCGGCTTCTTAATGCTAGTCCGTCCTCTTACTCACCAGTCCAACGCGTGGTGAGTCTTCGGGGTGACCTCCGACAAGTTAAAAAACACTTTAGGTCAAATGAGGAGATTAATGAAGAGAAGAATGCCTCAAAAGCAGACTTGATCAGACAGAAAAGGAGACACAAAAACTCTCTGAAGATAAATTCCTTCAAATGTAGAAGGGAGCTAAGAAAAACTGATGACTGTGAGAAATCAAGAAATAATAAAACAAAATAAAAAATGAAAAACTAAAAGAAAATGTGAATTATCTCATTGTAAAAAAACTAACCTGTAAAAGAGATCCAGAATGAACAATTTAAAAATTATTTGACTACCTCAAAGTCATGACCAGGAAAAGAGTCAAGACTTCATTTACCAAGGAATAAGCCAGGAAATTGACCTGATATCCTAGCAGCAGAGGGTAAAATAGAAATTGAGGAAATCTGCTGATCACCTACTGAAAGAGATCCCAAAATAATAACTCCCAGGAATATTGTAGCAAATTTCCAGAACTCCAAGTCAAAGAGAAAATATTACAAGCAGCCAAGAATGAAAAAAAATCAAATTTAGAAGAGCTACAGTCAGGATTACACAAGATCTAGTAGTTTCTACATTAAGGATTTATAGAGGTGGAAATATGATATTTCAGAAGGTAAAAGAGCTTGGATTACAGCCAAAAATCAACTAACGAGCAAAATGTAATTCTCTTTCAGGAGATAAGATGAACATTCAGTGAAATAGCAGACTTTCTAAATTTCATTTGAAATGATCAGAGTTGTACAGAAAGTTTGTTCAAGTTTAGTTTTCAGTTGAAGCAAAAAGAGGATGGGTGACAAGGGAAAAATAATGCTATTGAACTGCATGTATTCCAGCATGGTCAGATGATAGTGTTAACTCATGAGCCTTTGTGTTTGCTAGGGTGGTTAGATTGAGCATGTACAGATGAGTCAGAGGAAGGCATTAAATATGAATATATAATGTACTAAAAAAGATGGATTTAATGGGCAAGAAAGGAATGTACTGGATGAAAGGAAATGGAGAGGTAGAATAGGCTAAATTATTTCATATAAAAGAGGCAAGAAAAAGCTTTTGCAATGGAGTGGAGGCTTGGGCGATGAGGAAAAATGAGTGAACCTTCACTCTTATCAGAAGTGGCTCAGAGAGAAAATAGCACACACTCAATTGGATATAGAAATCTTACCCTAAAGGAAAATAGGAGAAGAAAGGGATGGGAGAAGGGGGCAGTGGGTGTTGAGGAGTTGTAGGAAATAGAAGAGAGAAGAGTGTTGGTGACAGTAGTCAGTTAAAACACACATTTGAGGAGCGACAGGGTGAAAGGGGAGAGAGAATATAATAAATGAGAATGGAGAGGGAATGGGTAGAGGGAAATAAAAGTAGAGATAGTAGCAGTGGGATAAAAATATTGAATCAATTTATTTGATGAAACCTTCAATAAAGATAATGTTATCTATTCCAATGACAATACAGACTGAAACACATATCAAAATAGTAGTGGGAGACCTCAATCTCCCTCAGAACTAGATAAACACAAATTAAATGGGATAAAACTTAAAGGGTGAAGAAAGGATTATACTTTTTCTCTCTAAAACAGAATTGGCCACATGCTAGGGCATAAAACCTTACAATCAAATACAGAAAGGCAAAAATAATTTTTCTGGTCAAGATGCAATATTTATTACATTTAATAAAGGACCATGAAGAGAAAAATCTAAAAATTAAGGGAAAACTAAAAAAACTTCATTTTTAAAGAACTAATTGATCAAACAGCAAATCATAGAAAAAATCAATCATTTCATCCAAGAAAATGATAGCAATGAGATGTCATAGCAAAATTTATGGGAGGAAGCCAAACTAATTTTTAGGGGAAATTTTGTATATCTAAATGCTTATATTTTCCTTTTTCAAATATTTTATTTTATTTTTACAATCACATGTTAAGAAAGTTTTTCAACATTCATCCACATGCTTATGCATATTTTCAAGTTACATGACTTTTTCCACCCTCCCTTCCCACCTCCCTCCCCCAGCAATGAACATACACATTTATGTTTAACATGTTCACAATTTAGTCATTTTCAGTATGAGAAATTAGGATTATAGGGAAAGAATTCCATGCAATACGAAAGAAATAAAAAGAGAAATTTTTAGAAAGTGAATGTAGTGTTCAATCAGATTCTGTAGGGCTTTTTTTTGTTTGATTTTTCCTCCTCTGGATAATGGATAGCATTGTCCACAACAGGTCTCCCCAGGTTGTCCTAGATCTCTGATCTGCTGAGAGGAGCTGCATACACTAAGTTTGATCAATTCATAATATTTTTTGTTAATGTGTAGCTATACCAGATGGTATAGTATATACTGCTATACCTGACTCCAGGGCTGCACTCTATCCACTGCACAACCTAGCTGCCCCTACTTTATACTTTCAAAGAGGTTTTGTCTTAGAGGGCAGCCAAGAAGCACAAATTGCTGGATCTGGAATCAGGAAGACTTGAGTTCATATTC